>NW_012101854.1:4660259-4687891 GCF_000951045.1 Mandrillus leucophaeus
ATCTCCTCATCATATATGTCTCTTCAAATTCAATCGAGATTTTAATTCTTCTCACTTCTCCCCAACCTGTGAGTATCACTTTGTTGCACTATAAAAATGCATAGGAACTCCTTTACATTATTTGAATTTAATTTTGCAATATATTATGTATCTCAGAAAAAGCACTACATTGACACCCATAGTGCTGAACTATGTAATTTTAAAAAGAGCTAATTTGAGTAAAAAATAATTATTTAACTGACTACTTAATATCTAAGTATATCTTTCACTTAAAACAACTGATGGAATTTCTTTGACCAACACCAACATCTCATGTGACTTAGTAAACACATTTGTATATTTAGATACTGGCAACAGAAAAAAATGGCTTGGAGATTTCTCAGCAAAACTATTCTGTTTCAGAAGTGTATTGTTTCATATTTTTATTAGTTATAATTATAATACTCTAAAGGTCAGTTATAAAAATTCAATGAAGAGTTGTGTTTTTGAAGGTTTACTCTACCACCTCTTGGTGTTCTGCTCAATAATGTGCAGTGTGACTAAGTATAGTAACTCTGAGTGACTGAAGAATTTCATACCCTTATCCTCAAAGAGTGGTTAAAACACTTGAGGAACATCTCCATTCTTTAATAGATGTTAGAAAAATCACTTTAGAAAGTTCTTTAGATTGAGTAATTTTAAAAAATGGGAACTCCTTTTTAGCAATAATTTTATTATAAGGGTTTTTAAGTTTCCAGTGTTCTTGAATGCCTGCAATTCTTACTTCATTCTTCTGTATCTTCAGAAAAATGTGGCAGAGAAAAAAATTTCAATCAACAACAATTACATGTCTACCAAGTCAAGAATCACTAAGTTAATTAACCTTTAAATTCAAGCATCAACTAAAAGGAAATGTTCACTGAAATCAGTTTTTAAACAAAATTAAAAGTAGGATTCCACGCCGATATTTTTTGGTTAAAGTTTTTAGTTTTCAAATTCAAATGGCAAAGCAAACTAAATGAATGAACTATTTCTTTCACTAGCTATAACCCTAGTTCATAGAGTAGGAAATTGTTGTCACGCTACATGATCAAGTCAACTAAAGTGCCTAGGAGCTTAAGAGTTATTTAGTCAGTCCAATTTAGACCATTTTGTTAAGTTCCAGAAAGTATAGAATTTACTGAATTGGCACCCTGATAAATGGTTCTCCAATCTAATTGGTATAATTACCAAAAGGCAGGTACAGTGTAATGTATTTAAATGACTCGAATCAATTGGTTCACAGAATATCTTTTTCTTTGAAAGATAGTTATTAGCTTATTCAATGTGGTCTACTATATATCAATATCCAGTTCTAAATATATTCTAGTATACCTTATCTCCAGATCTATGGTTAAGAAAGAGATTGTAAGTATTTTCTATGGTTTTCATCCATTTGGAACAAAATTGAAAACTTAGCAAAGGGAGACTCTTTTCAACTAAAATTTATCAGAGCTGCACTGAATATACTTTCTTGTTTACCAAGAACTGTGTGATGATACTTAAATAAATGATTATTACCATCACCTATCAAAATGCTTGAAGCCTTGATTTTCATCTTTCCTATTACAGCCCATCTATTGTCTTCTCAGATGCAAAGTATCACGAAGAAAAACTTAAGAATTATTATGAAGGAAGTGTCTTTTCTTCCCTTCAGCAAGAAAGATGAATGTTTTACTCGTGAAAGTTATGAGGTGGAAAAATAGCTATTCCATTTTGTTTTTCACTTTTGATATGATATAAATTTCAGTGGAGACCTTAGAGATTCATAAAAAAGAAAATGAAAAACAAAGTCCTCAAAAATACTTTTTTAGTCAGAAGAGCATCATTATTAAGTTTCTCACAAACTTGTTTGTTCTGTCTCCAGTACTTTGATCTCCTGGTAATTTTAGAGTAATTGAGAATATTTTCTAACATATGTGTCAACATAATGAAGGAGCTAGGACCTAAATGAAGAAGCTAGAGTTTACAGTGGCTTTGAATGCTGGTTCCTAAATGGATTTGCTTGACTGCAATTTAATCTTTTTTGTGGCTGAAGGCTCACTCACCTCTAAAAGGTAGTTCGTTTGTCAGAATTGATTTAAATCAATTTCTGTGGAAAGTAAAATTAAATATGGTATCCCTAAGATTCTTGCATTTATTTCAATTTTTAAATTATTGATTTATACATGACTTTTATGACCCTATCATTATACGAACATTTGTATAATTAGTGTTGATAACCAATATGCAATTTCATTTCTTTCTCTGAGATAGCTTTCATTACATTTACTTTTCACATCAGAAGCTGGCATTTCAGTCTTCTCAAAGCTTAACTCTTTTATTGAAATTCAGTTGTAGATATCCCATGATATTCTGTCCCTGGAAGTTGGTATTATAAGCTTGTTATTGTCTGTTTCAAGTTGGCTAGAGAAGGATATTCTTACCCACTTTGTCTTTAGAGGTTAGAACTAATCAATATATATTTCTTTTTTTTTTTTTTTTTTTAAGAAATTCGAGGAGGTCATTTTGCTTGTGATTGTCAAAAGTTCCGAGTTTCTTTTGTTGTTGTTTTTGTTTTTGTTTGTTTGTTTGTTTTTGAGACAGAGTCTCGCTCTGTAGACCAGGCTGGAGTGCAGTGGCACGATCTCGGCTCACTGCAACCTCCACCTCCCAGGCTCAAGCAATTCTCCTGCCTCAGCCTCCCAAGCAGCTGAGATTACAGGTGCAAGTTCTGAGGTTTTTAAAGCTTTTTTAAAAAGCTTTTCTAAATGTTTTTCTCTTAGGAGATGTAGAAATTCTATCTATATTTCATCGCATTGCAATCACATCTGTGTCCTGAAATATTGGTTATTCTTCTGAGTTTTGATTGTTACTAGATGAGTGTGTGTGTGTGTGTGTGTGTGTGTGTGTGTGTTATGAACAATGCTAGATTATTGAGGAAAATCAGAATAATTTGAATGCCATCACACTATCTACAGGAAAGGCATATTTGTTTATACAAAACTGTCACAAAGAGAAACTAGAAAATCTTTTGTGATCATGCAGGACCAGAAAGTGATAAAAATATATGGTTCTGTAGAAATAAATGTTTAGATGGAAAGAAATTGGCAGTTTTCTTCTTTGTATTTGCTACCAAACTTCTTCAACCTTAAAGTTTTGCAAAATTGTTGATACATAGGAAGAAATGGGAAAAGAGAACATAGGAGAATTTATTTTAGCCGGTGAGAAATTTTAGAATTTGGTGAATATAATGTATAGTATAACCATAAATTCAAAACTATACTTGTCTGTGATATCATTCACAGAATCTTTTAGAAATCAGGATTTTAAAAAAATTAATATTTGTAAAATTAACATTGACATTTAATACAAAACATATATTACCTTGTTATGTTGCTGCATATCCAGAATGTAAACTAATGATGAAAATGACAATAATGATCACAATCATGCTAACAAAAAATAACATTTGTTGGGTTCTTACTATTTAACATATTACCTACAGTTTCTCATTGAGTTTTGTGGAGATAGTATGTTCAATGACTTTACTAGGTAAGAAAACATAACATCACATATCTCATACAATTTCTTACTGTTAAAATTAAGTATGATGACTAAAGTAATTATAAAATTCTGTTCTCAAATGCACGTTATTCACACACACAATATTTCTTAAAATGTTATGATTTATATTTTATCTTTTAAAACCCACCATTAATGTAAATGTATTCACTAGACCCTTAGGGTTTCAGCAAAGAATGTGAACTTTTTATCAATTCATTTGTTTATTCATTGGTAATATTTCATATTGAAATTGAGAGTACAAGAGGGCTATGATAAAATTCACTTTTGTCCAGTTAATGCTATTAAGCTATTTAACCACAGGCATTCTCTCAAATCAGCTAATAGAATTGTATTTTCAGCGGATATTTTTAATTGCATTAAATACAAAAGATACAGGCTAAATTATTCAACCTAATTAAACAAAAATGATGATAAACTTAAGCAATATGACTATCTATAGTATAATTCTGAGTATAATTCACTCAGAAATTAAGATTTTCAAATCACCAACAGTTTAGATCAAAACAAAACGTATAAATAAAAGGACTGAACTATATCAACTACCTCCTAAATTTTGATAACAGAATCTTATATGAAATTTAAATTAATACAGCATTATTGAATATACATGAAGCAGAATAATGCTTAAATACATTTGTGCCAATTTGTTTTTGGACAAAGTTTTAATCTCTATGAAGTCCTAATATATAAATTGTTTTTATATTATGGAATACTTACAAATATCTAACGAGCTGTCTTGGGGATGAGACCTAAGTCTAAACATAAAATTTATTTGTTTCATGTATGCCTCATGTACATAACCTGAAGGTAATTTTATACAATATTTTAAATAAATTTGTTCACGAAACAAAGCTTTGATGGCATTTTATTATGATCTATCACCTAAGATCGGGTATGAAATTTTCTGATGGCATGTAGGTGCTCCATTTTAGATTTTAGAGTATTCTGGATTGGGAGCATTCCTAATCCAAAAATCTGAAATCCAAAGTGCTACAAAATTTGAAACTATAGTCATCAATACACACACACACATATATATTTAGTTTCCTGACATGTATGCCTGTATATCTGTGTGTTGCTTTTACAGACCATGTCTTTGTGTTGGACATGTCATTTTAATATGCCTGCCATATCCCAATTCCATTTAACACAATTTGTACTCTTTGAACTCTTAAAAGAGATATTCGACATACCAGCTTACCTCATATGAATGGTTATAGATACAGGCATGCCTCATTTTATTATGATTTTATTTATTGTACTTTGCAGATATCACTTTTTTTTCTCTAACAAATTGAAGGTTTGTGGCAATCCTGCATCCAGCAAGTTATTGGCATCTTTTTCCAACAGCATGTGCTCAGTTCTCGTGTTTGTGTCTCATTTTGTTTCATTTGGTAATTATTAATTTTGTAATTAATAATAAAATTATCACAATATTTCAAACTTTTAAATTATTACATTATGGTAGTCTTTGATGGTGGTCTGTGATCATTGATCTTTGATGTTACTATTGTAATTGTTTTGGACTGCCTGCCATGAACCACACCCATGTAAGACAGTGGATTTAATAAATGTTGTGTGCATTCCAATTGCTCTGCCAACTGCTCTCTCATCTCCCTGACTCTCCTTGGGCTTCTCTATTTCTTGAGAAAAAAATTGATATCAGGCCAACTAATAACCCTATAATAGCCTCTAAGTCACAGGTGTTCAATCTTTTGACTTCCTTAGACCACATTGAAAGAATTGTCTGGGGCCACACATAAAATATACTATCACTAATGATAGCTGACAAGCTAAAAAACAAAATCACAAAAAAAACCTCATAATGTTTTAAGAAAGTTTATGAAATTATTGTTGGGCCGCATTCAAAGCTATCCTGGGCTGCAGGCTGAGGGTTGAACAAGCTTGCTGCAAGTGTCCAAGCGAAAGGAAGAGTTGCGTATCTTTCTCTCACTTTAAATTGAAATCTAGAAATGATTAAGCTTAGTGAGGAAGGGATATTGAAAGCTGAGAAAGGCAGAATGCTAGTCCTTTTGCATCAAGCAGTTAAGCAAGTTGTGAATGCAAAGGAAAAGTTCTTGAAGGAAATTAAAAGTGCTACTCCAGTGAACACACCAATGATAATAAAATGAAACAACTGTGTTACTGATATAGAAAACATTTTAGTGGTCTGGATAAAAGATCAAAGCAGCCACAATAGTCTCTTAAGCTAAACGCAAATCCAGAGCAAAACCCTAACTGTCTTCACTTCTATGAAGGCTGACGGAGGTGAGGAAGCTGCTGAAAAACAGTAGGAAGCTAGAGGAGGTTGGCTTATGAGGTTTAAGAAGCTATCTCCATGACATAAAAGTCTAAGATGAAGCAGCAAGTGCTGATGCAAAAGCTGCAGCAAGTGATCCAGAAGATCTAGCTAAGATCATTGAAGAAAGTGCCTACAGTGAACAACTGATTTTCAATGCAAACAGCCTTCTGTTGGAAGAAGATAGCATTTAACACTTTCATAGCTAGAGAGCAGCAGTCAATGTCTGGCTTTTAAAGCCTCAAAGAACAGTCTGAGTCTCTTGTTAGGGGCTAATGCAGCTGTCAACTTGACATTGAAGCCAATGGTCATTTATCATTCCAAAACTCCTAGGACCCTTAAGAATTATGCTAAATCTACTGTGCTTGTGCTGTGTAAAATGGAATAACAAAGCCTGGAGGGCAACACTTCTATTTACAGCATGGTATACTGAATATTTTATGCCCTATATTGAGACCTACTCTTCAGAAAAAATATTCTTTTAAAAAAAATTACAGCTTTTTAACAATGAACCTAATCACCCAAGACCTCTGATGCACATGTATAAGGAAATTAATGTTGCATTCATGTCTGCTAACAAAACATCCATTCTACAGCACATACATCAAGGAGTAATGTTTACTTTGTAGTCTTATTATTTAAGAAATACATTTTTTAAGGCTATATCTGCTATAGATAGTGACTACTCTGATGGATCTGGTCAAAGTAAATTGAAAATCTTCTGGAAATAATTCACCATTCTAGATGCCATTAGTGATTTCTGGTAAGAAGTCAAAATATCAACATTTGTAGAAGTTTGGAAGAAGTCAATTCCAGCCTTATGGATAATTTTGAGGGATTCAAGACTTCAATGGAAGTCCCTGAAGATGTGGTGGAAATAGCAAGATGAATTAGAATTGGATGTAAATTAGAATTAAAATTAGAATTAGCTATAATGCCTGAAGATGTGACTGAATCACTGCTGTCTTCTGATAAAACGAACAGATGACGAATTCCTTCTTATGGATGAACAAAGACAGTGATTGATTTCTTGAGAAGGAATCTACTCCTAGTAAAGATGCTGTGAACAGGTTTTGAAATACAAACAAATTATTTAAAATATTTCAGAACCTTAGTAGATATAGCAGTGGCACAGTTTGAGAGGATTGACTCCAGTTTTGAAAGAAGATCTACCATGGGTAAGATGCTATAAAAGGAAATGGCATGCTACAGAGAAATCTTTCATGAAAAAAGAGTCAATAGATGTGGCAAACTTCATTTGTTGTCTTATTTCAAGAACTTGGCATAGCCATCCCAATCTTCAGCAACCACCATTCTGATTAGGCAGCAGCCATCAACATGGAGGCAAGACCCTCCAGAAGCAAAAAAACTACAACTAATTGAAGGCTTAAGTGATTGTTAGCACTTTTTAACAATAAAGTATTTTTAATTAAAGTTTGTACATCGTCTTTTAGACCTAATGCTAGTAGTGCACACTTAATGGATTACAGTAAGTGTAAATATAAATTTTGTATAGACCGGGAAACCAAAAAATTGTCTGACTTACCTTTTTTGCAATATTTGCATTATTTGGTGGTCTAGAACTAAGTCTACAGTATTTCAGACAAATGCCTATAATTAGACTGGAGTGTATATTTGATTCTAGGAAATCCAATCAATAGTCAATCAGTTTTTTCTTTAATTATCAGAAATAAGAGGCAGAGAAACTGTATTCCGAAGGCAATGGGTTCTGGGTTGGACAAGTTATGCAAAACTTTTGGCCTGAGCTGGCAACATAGCAAATTATTACAACCTCCTAAATGATGAATAAACAGAAAGGGTGGGCAGGGAAAATTCATTTGTAGACTAAAGGAGTGGAACAGACTCTAAGAAGCAGGAAACCTACAGGATCAGAAAGATGTGAAGCTAAGGTACTTGTTTTAAGGCGTCTTGGAACCCATGAGTCCACATTTCCTTTTCAAATCTTTTAAAAAATTCACCCAGCTTGTTTTTCTTGGAATATTTTGAATGGGCATTTATTCTTTACAACCAAAATAATTTTCTTGTTTGGTTTTTCTTTCATTAGATAAATGTATACATCTTGGAAAAAATTAGCATATCATGCAGAAGTTACATTTATAAAATTATATTCCATTATTTTGCACTAAAAAAAAATGTTACCATAAAGCAAGTGGCGAAGTTTATATTGGAAAAGAAAGCCAATATAATGATGGTCTTTAAATGTGGATGGAGAGGCATCTAAGGCATGCCAATGTGTTCTACAGCATGACACAGCTGCTGGAGGAGGCAGACGTGAGGGTAAGAAACAATGTGAAATATTGTAAGGGAGGTGACTCAAACCACATGGAGTGTGTGCACATGTGTGTAAACATGCATAGAACTTATCGTTCTAACAAAGTGATTCATTTTCTGAAGTCAGGGACTGTTTTATTCTCTTGTACTTCTCAATGTCTTGAATATCAATAAGCCCATAGAAGGAGCCAAATAAGTGAATAAGTGAATCTGAATTTTGCCTTCCTCGATGACCTTGGGCAAACCGGTTAATATTGATTACAACACAAATATATTTTATAGCTGTAATAAACTACAGCTGTGTTGCGATTGGAATAAACGAATGAATGCTTTTTCAGAACCTGTTAGTATCAGCATATTAGCAAGGTTAGCAAACAATCCTAAGCCCTCAAAATCTAGGGCTTTCTCAATCTCCTACCCCCACAAAAAGATGAGTTTCTTATTCATCTTACATATTAGCTGCAAATAACCACTGGTCTGCCCCATGTGTTTTCTCCATCATGGAATCCAGGCTGAAGGTGAAGCTCCTGTCTCCCACATTGCTGATCTGGTGGCAGAGGGAAAGGAGCAATTGAATAACTATTTGATTATGCTTTAAGTTGCTGCTCAGCAATGTCATAAGTTATGTCTACTAACATGTACATTGACCAAAATCAGTCACCTGACTCAATGGGATGAACTTATAAACCACTCACAGAAAGTAATAATGCAAATAACATGGCAATGAGAAGTAAGGTATGGAAAGACAGAGAACATTTCTGGATTAGGTATTGTTCCCTGAAAGCAAAACATCTTCAGCTCTTTATTTGTCATGGATCTTGGATCTGACATCTACAAGGACCTTCTTTTTCCATTCTCTTCCTTGGCCATATCTGAAGAGGTTATTAAAGGATACGCCCTTCCTGGTGGTTCAGATGGCTTCGCAGTCTATTCTCTGCCTATAAAAGTTTGGATCTCCATATTGGTTTATAAGATAAAATACAGTACTCACTGTTAAATTTGAATTTTGAAAAACCACAAATAATATTTTAGTGTATGTCCCAAATATTGCATGAGATATAATTATACTAAAATACTATTTGTTATTTATCTGAAATTCAAAGATAACTAGGTATTCTGTATTTTTATTTATTACTCTGGACACCTTAGTACTCAAAAGGAATTTCAAGTCTCAAATAATTATAGTCTGTTTAATTTAGAGTGCTGGCACAACTCTCTCAAAAACATAGTAAGATTTTTATTTATTTGATACCAGTTTCCAGTGCCAATGTATACACTTTTTCCCCCTGAAATAGGCGTTTCTCTGTAGTTTTAGCTGCCAGTCATTTAAACTTAGCAAGATTCTATGGGAAGGTCTTACTCTGAGTCTCCTTTCCATGAGAAATTTTGACCAGTTGGAAAGATTGAATGGGTGCCACATTAATTATTTCTGAGTTTTAATAATAGGCTTTAGCTCCCTTAACCTCCAATTTGGTCTTTGTCATGAGGCTGAGTGTTAACCGACTTTGTGACTAAAATTTCACAATGTTATGTTTTACAGACAGAAATATAAAGGAATTACACCTCTTGTCTCTGTTAGTAAACTGGCCAATGCTTTCTTTTCTCATCTTGTTCTTCAAGTACCTTATCAAATGCTGTCAACATTACATGAGTAGCTTTCTGTTTTCCAACTTCTCCATGTACAGCTCAAGCTTATGCAATGCATTACCTGTCTTCTAAGTAATTACAGGCAACAATTATATTAAATGTTGCACTTACACACCTGCATAATGAGTTGTCTTGCATCATATCAACAATAAATACCCTTTTAGACAATTACCCCATTCAAAAGTCGATGGCACATATATTGGTGTTTTGTTTCAGCAGAACACCACTTACATGTTCCATTTTATTAATTAGTTAATTTTGCTAGGTTACACTGTACTCTCACAAAATCTTAGTGGTTTACTACAACTAAGGGTTGTCTTACTCCAGATCTTAGCAGAAAGGCTTTCAATTTTTCCCTGTTCAATATGATGCTAACTGTCTGTCTGTCATCTATGGCCTTTGTTATTTTAAGGTATGCTCCTTCTATAGCCAGTTTGTTGAAGGGTTTTAATATCAAGCAAGGTTGAATTTTCTTGAATGCTTTTTCACCACGTATTGAAATTATCACATGGATTTTGTTCTCAATTCTGTTAACATGATGTATCATCTTCATTGATTTGTGTATGTTGAACTCATTGCACCCCTGGGATAAATCCCATTTGGTCGTGGTGAAAATGTGTTGTTGCATTCAGTTTGCTGGTATTTTGTGGAAGATTTTTGCATTTATATTTTTCAGTGATATTAGCCTATAGTTTTTGTTCTTCTTGTTGTGTCCTTGTCTAGTTTTGATATCTGAGTAATACTGGCTTCATATAATGAGTTTGAAAGTATTTCCTGCTGTTTGATTTTGATTTTGAAGAATTTGAATAAATTGTTATTAGCTTTTCTTTAAATTTTTGGTAGAATTCAGCTGTGAAACCATCGGGGCTTGAGCTTTTCTTTGTTGGGAGACTTGTTTTACGGCTTCAATCCTTTACTTGCTATTGGTTTATTCAGGTTTTCTAGTTCTTCATGGTTCAATCTTGGTAGTTGCATGCATCCAGAAAATTAACCATTTCTTCTAGGCTTTCCAATTTGTTGGCTTCTAGTTGTTCATAATAGTCTCTAGTGATTCTTTGTGCTTTCAGCTGTTACGTCTGCTTTTTCATTTCTGATTTTATTGGGTCTTTTCGCTTTTTTTTTTCTTAGTCTAGCTAGAGATTCATTGATTTTGCTTGTCTTTTCAAAAAAAAAAATTATTAGGTGTTAGTAAAGCAATTTACCGTTATGGAGAAGTTTTATATTGGAGAACAACAAGAACTATTGTATGTGAAGGTAGGTAAATAAAAATTCTTTAAAGATTTCTTGTAAATTTAGACTTTTTTTTCTGCAGCATAAGTAGAGGCAAGTAGTGTGTTCATGAAACCTGTCTCTTAAGATACTGAAATAGTATCAGTGTGTTGAGTATTAAAAAGTGACACAATTGAGAGGTACTATGCCACTTCAGTGTACTGAGGAAGTAAATGTTAACTTCGCAATAGCTATATACCGTTAAAAAAAAAAAAGAAAAGAAGAAGACAACTTGAAGATTATTACATAGTTGACATGTGTCTTAAGTCCTACCTGAGATTAGAATGGTTCATTGTATTTTTCTGGCTAAAAAAAAAAATAAATCAATTATAAAAGTATTCTACTTACACTTGTCATTTTACCATGAATGGAATCAGAAAAAAAAAAAAAAAAAAAAAAAGTACAGTGACTGAAAAAAATCTTGCAAAATAAATCTAATATTAAAAAAATTTTTGATTCCTTGAAACCTCCTCAAATTATGACTTTGTGCCACCTCATTGTGAGTCATTAATGAATGCACACTTAACCAAGAAAATAAATTAAAAATTAATTTTGTGCATTGAAAAAAATCCAAATTGACTTGTCAGTAAGAGAACTAAACTCAATTCTAAATTGCATGTCTGAAAACAAAGAGAGGCATGAAATTCTAGGGTTCTGTCACATTAACTGAAGATTTCTTGACATGAATGTGCCACTGTTGTTAAATGAGAGCTGGAAAAGGAACTAGGAGTTTTCAAATATCAATGTCCATTGCTTTTCAGAAACAGCATATACAGACTGGGTTTACTTGTGCTATGTCCATCAAGATACTCAAGTTACTAGAATGTTACATTTTGGAGCCTCACTTATAGAAGAACCTTGCCCTGAAAGAAAGATGAGGGGAAATAACTTCAGATCAAGATGCAAGAGACCTGAGCTATAGTTCCTGCTCTGCTACTTACCATGTCTGGGTCTTCTGGTAAGACTTTTAACTTCCCTCTGTCTCAGTTTTCTCTCATATGAGGGGGTTGGACTTAGTTCAAAAATCACAAAACAGTGATGGAGATTTCACCACTTTCTTCTTTTACATTGGATTAAAAAAACTATTATCTAAAGATTTTGGGTCTGTATATTTTGCACAGAAATATATGTTGAGTAGCAAAATCTTAGAAGAGTATTAAACATCTCCTAAAATATGACACTGTGAGATATCCCAGAGAAACATTAATTATATGATTATCTAAATACCTAATGGTCTAGAGGCTCTGTCAAGTTGATTAAATTTAATGATTAAATTTTAAATATCCTCAAACATTAGCCACACAACCAAAAGAGCACTTGAGTAGTTGTTTCCTACATTCAGCTCTGAAATATGCCAAATTTGTGTTTATAAACAATCTTCATTAAGTCTGACTGGCACTGTTGATCTGAGTTAAGTCTCTAATTCTGGGCATCCAAGGCCTCTGTCCTCTCTTTCTTCATCTTTTATTGTTTTCATGATGAGATGAATTAAAATTCTTATTTGTTATGCATTTGGCATACCACCGTTCTTCCTGCTCATCTGTGCTTATAAGATTTTACCCTGCTTGCATAAGTGTTCATGAGCCCTCAATTTTGAACAGCTGTGAGGAAGCCTGGTTAACTATTTGTAAACACCACCCAACGATCCTTGACAGTGATGGCAATCTTGCAGAATACTGAAGTGCTCTTTTATTGGGAGTGATAATGAGACTGTCTTGTCCAGAGGTCTGGTTATTACACCAATACTAAACATTATCATTTAGTTGTCTGGTGTAAAATAATGAATTACTCTCATATATTTTATGAGGCTATATCTACATTTTTTTCACAACAGAAAAAAATGGTACATACAGCTATAAGCTTTATTGATATAATTCAAATTTACACCATTACTGAGTTTTCTAATTATCTACCTTGGTTAGCTTTCAGAACAAATACAGAATTTATATTGTGAATTGCTTCTTCTTTTATTTAAAAAAACAAGTCTTATTTTAGAGTTGTTGGCATGACTGGTGATTACTAACTTGTGTGTGTGTGTGTGTGTGTGTGTGTGTGTATGTGTATGTATAACTAGTAGTGTATCACCAGTATTTATCAATATATGTATATAACTACTAGTTTATATATATATATATATCTACTCTCTCTATATATATATAACTACTAGTTAGTATATCACCAGTAGTGTGTGTGTGTATATATATATATGCATATATATATGAGGTTATTTGAAGTAAAAAGTAGGTTTTCTAGGAAAAAATAAAAAATAAAACCAAAGATAAGTAGAGTTAATACCTTTTACAAGTGTAATATGATATTTAATTATATAAATGACATACTATTCATATGTTTTATGTCATACAGTATTAATGTATAATATTATATATAATAATACATTTTTATAAAGACCCAAATGTTTTTCCTATATGGTCCATAAACTTAACAATTGCTTTTATTATATCAAATTACAAGCTAGCTATCAGAAGTCACTCTTAATAATTAGGGTTGAATAATGAAGACAATTACAACTGAACAGGGCATGGCCTCTACTGAGAGATCAGTAAATAGTTGTTGAATAAATGTATAAAAAGTTATGAAAGTTTCCACTTTTTTTCTAAGAGCATGTAGCTTGTTAAGTTGCAAAGATGCAAATAAAAGCTGTGTTTCTCATTGCAAGTCCTGTACTGCTCCCATTTTTATGCATGTAGCTTTATATATCTAAATCTTTTTTTATGATACTAATATCATTTTGTAGATATCTATATAAAGTTTGTGCACACTTTTCATAAAGTATGCACATTACTAAAGTATTTATAAAGTTGTTGCTGATATGAATGAGACTTATTTTTCAATTTTATTCTCCAACTGGTTATGGTAGGAATGGTAGGAATGAAAATAATATCATTTATATTACATTCTCTTATTTCTTCTAAAGTGTTTTGAGTACCTACTATGTGCAAGGAACTATGCTAGGAATTGGAGTAAGTGGGAAAAATACAGAGAATCTGTCTTCAGGGAGCTTATGGCCTACATGGGCCAAAAACCCTGCCTTGAGTGAGGGCAGAATGGAAGAATTGTAGTTGAGACTGTTGAGAGACAATTCTCCCGTGGCATTCTTGCACCTGTCTACATCTTGATAGCAGAGGTACTGACTGCATTTGTCCCAACTGTCTTTTCAATAATATTTGTACAGTGGATAAACTTGGAAAATATAGCATCTCTGTCCAGAGAGAAGGGCAGGTTTGCTTATAGTCTTAGAAGTATAGCCTCTCTCTTGGTAGCAAAAGGTAGACATGCTTTTTATTCATTCAAAAGTTGGGCTCCCTAAGCTCAAGGTTTCTCTCCTGAAATGCAACAGGTATACAGGTGTCACTTTAACCCTCTTGGCATCACCTTATGGGAACAGGGGGTCAGAGAATCAAAGAAAATACTAAAACTCTGCTACTGTTATTAATAAAATTTTTTTATTAAATTTTTTTTCCCTGACCCAGGAATGTCCTATCTTCTGCCAGCATCTATAAAACTATTGAAGACTAACTTATTAGCTTGCAAGTAGAGTAAATTATCAAACTTCTTAAAGTTCTTGACATGGATCTAAAGTCAAAGTAGGACATACCAAGGCCAAACAGGCCAGGGGTAAGGACTTCATAAAAAGCATTGTAAAAAAAGGCCATCACATTTATTGGCCTGGTTTGCACAGAAATGGACCTGAAGTTGAGGATATGAACTGGAAAGAACAAAATTTAACAGGTAATCCTAGCCTAATTTGTTAAGTGCTCACTATATTCTAGGCACTATTCACATTTTACATAAATTAACTTAATTAATTTTCTACAAGCTTTCACATAGGTGTATTTGTGATTCTCATTTTATACCTGAAGAAACAAAGACAAAGAAAAGATAAGTTACTTGTCCACAGTCACATACTTAGTTAGAAGTAGAATCAGAATTCAAACTCAAGAGGCATGACTCTACAGCCCCTGGTTCTTGACATGAGACTTTATATCTCAGGATGGCCTTGAATCAAGGCCATATCATGAAAGTCTTGTAAAGCACACTTAGGACGATAGACTTCATGCTAGGAAAATGTGTGTTATAATTTGGATGTTTGCCCCTCTAAATCTCATGTTGCAATTTGATCCTCAGTGTTGGAGGTGGAGACGTAAAGTAGAGTGTTTTGATTGTGGGGGCGGATCGCTCATGAATGGCTTGGTGAGTTCTTGCTCTATTAGTTCCGACAAGAGCTGGTTATGAAAAAGAGCCTGGCACATCCCCATTGTCTCTCTCTTGCTTCCTCTCTCACCATATGATTTCTGCACAGGTCTGCTTCCCTTTGCCTTCCACAATCAGTGGAAGCAGCCTGAAGCCTTCACTAGTAGCAGATGCTGGTGCCATACTTCTTGTTCAGCCTGCAAATCAATGAGCCAAATAAATCTTTCTTTATGTATTACCCAGCCTCAGGTCTTCCTTTATAGCAACACAAATGGGCAAAGACAGTAGGTAACCACCAAGAGGCAGGAAAATGACCTCATAGTGATAAACTTTGTACTCTGGAAAAGGACAAATATCAGAGGCAGTGTAGAAGCTGTTGCAGTAGTCTAGGTTACAGACAATGATCACAAAAAGTTAAAAAGACAATTTGGGATCTCTTTTATGAGCTTTTTTTTTTTTTTAATCTGTAGCACCAAGAACAATGTATGGTAGCAATATGTACTCAGCTGATATATTTCAAATAAATAAATTAATCTATTCACCATCCGAAAACCTCTTTCTAATTCTAATAATATGGGGGTGCATTTGGTAAAATGTATACAAATGTATAAGCATATGTGCACATGTATATTTGTAAAAATTATAAGAGGCAAGTAATGGCAAAACTGAAAGACATTTCATTCAATTTTCTTTGATGTTGAGCTTTGCAGTTGGTGTAATGCTAAACCCCCTTAACTTGAAATCTCATGAAATACTGTTTTATAAGCAATGATGTTGGTCCTTGGATATAACCACATGTCCTGCTGCAGCCTGGATCTTGCATCAGGCAATTCCATGGCTTGAACTGGGTAATTTTTGTCATACCATAGTTAGTTAACTTGGGCCTTTTTCTTAAACTGGAACTTGCATTGGCAATCTAGATTTGCTGATTTTTTTGCAGCCATAACATGCAACCATGAAAGAAGCAAAAGTGTGGTCAGAGGAAAAAACAAAAGTCCAGTCAGACTCTTTAAGAATAATAGGACTCTTTAAGTTCTGACTAGACTTTTGGTTTTTCCTCTGATGAAATACAACTAAACAAAAAGTTTTCTTAGATTAAGATAAGACATCAGGTTTCTGACTTATAGTAGATAGAACCTCAGAGAAAAGGATGCTTTGTATTACACTGATTATTGTGAGAGAACTGAAATAAAAATGATGTAGTTAATCAATTAAAATTTTGTTTTAATTAATTTTAATTTAGTTATATAATTTCATTTAATTGGTGTATTCAACTAATATATAATTTAATTAATATTTTTACTTAATTAAAATGTAATTATTTTAAAATATGTAACATAATTTTGTATCACTAGCCTCTTAGGGAAGGCCATATTTTACACATACGTGAAAAGTTCTTTGAAGGAGAAATTCAGTATCATTATCCATATTATTTATGTGTTGTTGGAATGGTCAGGACAAGGCACTGCAGTTGACATCATTATCCATTGTGGTGGTCACTTGACTTTCCTTATTTAATTTTATTTAAATTAAAAATATTGGTTGGATGCAGTGGCTCACACCTGTGATCCCAACACTTTGAGATGCCAAAGGGGGCAGATGGCTTTGAGCTCAGGAATTCAAGACCAGCCTGGGCAACATGGTGAAACTCTGTCTCTACAAAAAACACAAATATTAGTCAGATATGGTGGCTGATGCCTGTGGTCCCAGCTACTCGGGAGGCTGAGGTCAGAGGATCCCTTGAGCCTGGGAAGCAGAGGTTGTAGTGAGTCAAGATTGTGCCACTGCACTCCAGCCTGGGTGACAGAGTCAGACTTTGTCAAAAATTAAAATAAAATAAAATAAATTGAATAATCTTTGAATTCTAACCTAGACTCTTACCAGGTGGAAAAACTTACCTGGAATGAAAATAAAATTAACTGAGAATTACCTTTGTGTTAGGCACTATCCTCAGCAATTTTGATGATTATTTCAAACTACCTGAAACATATTACAAGTCAAGCGTTTTTTCCTCAGTATTATTTTAAGGTGGAATTTAGAAAGATACGACACCCAATAAATCAAAAAAACTGAATGTTGGCAATACGTTCATATGACTCCATTGAACAAAATTGTTCATTCTGTTTGAAGTTATACATTAATCAATTTTTAAATTATAATGTCTTTTATATTTTTGCCTATACAATAAGTAATATTCTAGTTTTCTTTATTATGATATTTTTGTCAAACTTAAAAGTAAAAAGTAAGATTTTAAAAATGAGAATACTTTGTTTGATTCTATGTAAATAAATATGGCAAACTAAAGAAAATATGCAACATTTTAGAGTAAATTAATTACCAAAAATGAAGAAAACATTGAAAACTAAACAAAAAAATCATACATAAAATTAATAAATCTGGCAGAGTAACATCCAGATAGTAGAGGTTATGAAGGGTTTATGTTAAATGCTTAAACCTTCAGAACTTAAACCAACCAGTTGTGCTAATTCTGTTTACACTATTGTAGAGAACTAAGAAATGCAATGCTAGCCAGCATCTTTTAGAAAAGCAGTAGAATGTTGATACCAACACCTGCCAAAGGCAGGTTGACAAAAAGTCTTTCAAACTAATTTTTGTAAGTTAATACACAATCCAAAATAAAATTATATTTTAATGAATATAAGAATAATCTTCTAATATTTGAAAATAACATGTCCTATAAACAGTTTGTAAGTGGAATGCAAAGACAGTTCAATATTAGAAACTTAATGTAATTAATTATGTCAATAAGTTAAAGTGAAAAATATGTATTTTTCATAATATCATATTAGTTAAGACAAAAGTTAAACTGCAAGACTTTAACACCAGACTAGGATGCAAGATGAACAAATTAGTTAAAATAGTGTGCACTAAAAACAAAAATATTCCACATATTACTGATTTTGAAAAATTTCAGAGTACTAGAGAACAGAAATAAAAATACATCTTGAATAACTGTGACCTTTTGTCTAGAAAAGATTGATAACGTAAGAGGTTTTTGTTTTTGTTTTGTTTTATTCATAAATAATTTATGACACATTATTTTGAAGAATTACAGAAGAATTAGCATAAAAGAGTTTAAGTCTACCAATTAAAAAAGTTAAATTTTACAAGTGATTTTCCATGTATGCCTAAGGAGAACTGCACAAAGGAGTACCAGATTTATTTAATAAGTAAATAGAAATAATAAGCCAATATAAATACTAGAAACAATATTATAGCTGATTTATTTATTTATTTATTTATTTATTTATTTTTATTTTTATTTTTTTTGAGATAGACTCTCACTCTGTTACCCATGCTAGAGTGCAGTGGCACGATCTCTGCTCACTGCAACCTCTGCCCCTGGGGTTCAACCAATTTTCTGGCCTCAGCCTCCCAATTAGCAGGGATTACAGGTGCCTGCACCACACCTGACTAATTTTTATATTTTTAGTAGAGACAGGGCTTCACCACTTTAGCCAGGCTGGTCTTGAACTCCTGACCTCGTGATCCACCAGCCTTAGCCTCCCAACGTGCTGGGATTACAGGCATGTGCCACTGAGCCCAGTCGACATTTATATACTTTTACCTGACACTCTTTCTCTTAAAAAGAGAGACAGAGAGAGAAAGGAAGAAGGAAGGGAAATCTCACTTCCAACCCTGATTCATATGAAGAATGACTCCATACTTACACTACCCCATTTTTTCCCCTTCCAACCCTGATTCATATGACGAATGACTCCATACTTACACTATCCCATTATTTTCCCCTTGACCAAAGGTTCAATGAAAGATGGGCTCAAGATCCAAGTTATAGCTGTTAATGTTTCCTCTTTAGTAAACTGACAGAGTACAGCAGTATTCCAGTCCCAGTTAAAGCTGGATTCTTGAAGATGAAATGGAAATGTAAAAACTGGAGAGCCTCAACACACCTCTCATATTCTTCATTTTGTACACTAGGATGTAGACAAAGCTGGTCTGTGAAGAGAAACACTGATACAGATGAGAAGATAACAGCCATATGACATGGAGAGTAAGACAGGAAATGAAGATGAGGTTTTCCACAGTAGGGTGAGCCCTGGCTCCAGACAATTGTGAGCCAAAATGCAATTTCTCACTTGGTTTGTTAAATATCCCAGAATCTTTATATTTAATATTACATTGTGGTCTCAGAAATGGGTGTAATATTTTTCAAAGGTTAAATTATATATTTTATCATCACTTTAAATTATAATCTTTTTGACTTTCATTCATTAAATCTTAGGGTTTCCATGATTCTGAAGAAATTCTGAAATAATGTGAACAAAGTTGCCAAGTGTTTGTGGTAAATCAGGGTTTGGTATCCCAATAAAGCAATATATTTGAAATCCAGACTTAAATAAAAGACAGAAGAATTTACAAATTCCAATTTTTCTTACAAGTTAAAACATTTTGGAGATCTGAAATTTATGTTTTATTATGTAGAATATAAAGCAACTACAGGCTATTCCAGAGAAAACACATATGTGAGTCAGTAGATTGAATAGGGTAGGAGAGGGAGGGAGGGAGGGGAAGAGAGAGAGAGAGAGAGAGAGAGAGAGAGAGAGAGAGAAAGCAGGAGGCAAGATACCAGTGTCTTTCTTTAGTTCTCCATTTCATCTCAATCTGGTTCACTTTAGGATAAGCCTCAAGATGAAGACTAAGCAGTGATGGAAAGCCCCAAGAGAGGGATGGAGGTGGGGGTGGCTAAAAGAAAAGGAGGCTGGGGACCTACAACCTATTGGGACTTAAGGAAGAGGCCACTTGACTGAGTATCCCACAATATTAAGCAACTGCAGCTGAGTAATGATGGCTAAATGTTCATAGATAGTCCTCCACCCTACTCTCACCTTTGATTCCACACATTCTAAGCCTAATGAGGGAACTGTCTCAAAAGTTACTGTGTGCCCACAGTGGGGAAGAGATAAATCATTGGTTAATTAGGAAGGGGTCAGATAAATATCATGACTGAGCTTCAGCAGAACCGCAGTGGCAGGGGAGGCTGAAGTGGAGCCATGTCAGAACAGTGTAACCTGTTTGTACAAGGAAAAGGACCTGCAGGCACTCACTGTGCAGAAAAACAAAATAATAATAATAATAAAAATAAAACATAAAACATAAACATGACTTTCATCTGCCATAGATGTCTGAGGTAGATGACAGCAGAATGAGCAACAACCAAGTGGGACAAAGGACATCCTAGGGGACACTACTACTCAAATTTGAGTTTTTATGATGCCTCATGCTATGTCCAGGTACCAACTTGGCTAGGAGAAAGGGAAATCAAACCAAATTAAAATGAAAAAGATGAGTTACCTTTAAATGACATATTTAAAATCTCATCTATCCTAGCTCCTCCTACCACCACTAAAGAGAATCCAAGTTTCAGAAAAAAAAAATTAGATAAAAAGAACATGACTTTTTTCAAGCATAAGTTCAGCATATGTGAAATTTAACCACTTATCCTACAGTAGTAACACATGATTTCTCTTACAGCCAAAGTTCTAAGAAATGCCAGCACTGAGAAGAGAAAGAGGAGGCTGTTTCTGTTGATCCCAACCCTACATTAGAAGGGATATTGTCATGGCTATGGTAACTGTTAGCAAGACAGGGGCCATCCCTACACTTCTGTTATGTGGCAGCATGATCATTATTACATAATTAAATTGTTTATGTTTTACACATCTGTTTTGTTCTATGAGAGATTATCACGAATACTCTTTGGTTATCCCTGGTTGAAGATCATCAGTATTTAATCAAACAAGTTTAGTGTGGATAATTCTTACTTTTAAGCAATTTGTTGAATTAAATCATTATGAAGATCAGAATTCCAATTTGGACATCTGTTTTCTTCCTTCAGTTATGATTTTATAGTGCAGATGTAGGGAGTGTCTTCAAGGGAAAGAAATAAGATAAGTTCAGTAAATTCAGGTCAATGGTTTACATTGAACTTAACTGGTAGTAATGAAAAAAAATTCCGTCCAACTCATGGCCTTCCTATAAGCACATGTGAAATAAGTTGCTTGCCTAGTGAAAATCTCAAGATGACTGAAAATACGCACATCACAAAATACTCCAGTGTGCATGTTCTAGGACATATGTTAGATAGTCTTGGCGAATAAGCAAGGTAACAGTATTCTTAAGCACTCCTCCATCATTCAAGAAAAGATGAGTGCACAGCTGGGGGTCAGTCATGGGTCAGTGTCAGTGAAAAGTGAAGAAAGTGAGGACCTGCGCTTTCTATTCTGCAGGTCAGTTAGGTCTTGCTGAGTCAGTTAAGGCCCAGCTAGCCATCAACATCTTAGGGCAAGGTCTGCTCAACAGGACTTTGCAGACTCTGCAAGTCCTTAAGAAATGGTTCTGAAATGTCCAATAATAGCCACTGTAATTAAAGAAACTCCCACTCTTAAGATGCTTGGGATATTTTGATAAATTGAGAAGTCTCTAAATCAATTATCTGTGTAAGATCTCTGAATGTTCAAATGGCAATTTAGATTGTTTTAAAAATCTGCTTTGAGTGTCTGTACTGGGCCAAATCTGATGTTGATCCTATCAATTGCCTTCTTCCCCTTCAAAAATTTCACATCTAAATAGAAAGCCCTGGAAGACAGTCTCTTTCAAAAGTGATTTCATTATATCTTGGCTATTAATGATGGTTACAGTGTGTGAGGTATTAAATCATGACCCTGTAAGATTCTGGAACTTTTCCTCAGCCAGAATGTCATTTTATTTTAATTCTTTAAGGTTGCACTTTTTTTTTATCCTAATGTAGAATTTGGTGGACTGTAATTAAACTATGGTCAATGGACCTAAATTTTACGAGCAATTAGATAGTCTGTATTTGCTTTTTTTACCCCTCTACTGAGAATATGTGCTGGCTTTGTGGAATCACTAAGATGTATCCCTCTGCCCTCACTTTCTTTTAGTTTGCTCAGTGCAAAGAGAACACACAGAATTCTGCAATGATTTTATTCTATTATTCCTTGAAATATCTACTTCACATTCCACTAGAGAAATTTAATGAATACAGGAAAGTAAAGTACCATTTAAGCATTTTCTCTATGTTCTCTTCACCTTTATGTTTCTTTCACTGTATAAACTCAATCCTCTTCCTGCAATTCGACTCCTTTTAACTGACACACAAAGCTGAAAATGGGCAGGTTTCAAAAGTCTAGAACGTCTTATACTCAGGCAAGAATGTAAGAGACTTATTATGACATAACTCTTTAGATACTATATATATATATATGGTATATTTATATATATATATATATATATATATTTTTTTTTTTTTTTGAGACGGAGTCTCGCTCTGTCGTCCAAGCTGGAGTGCAGTGGCCGGATCTCAGCTCACTGCAAGCTCCGCCTCCCAGGTTCACGCCATTCTCCTGCCTCAGCCTCCTGAGTAGCTGGGACTACAGGCGCCCACCGCCTCGCCCGGCTAGTTTTTTGTATTTTCTTTTTTTTTTTTTTTAGTAGAGACGGGGTTTCACTGGGTTAGCCAGGATGGTCTCGATCTCCTGACCTTGTGATCCGCCCATCTCGGCCTCCCAAAGTGCTGGGATTACAGGCTTGAGCCACCGCGCCCGGCCAATATTTTTTAAAATTAGAAAACAACCAAATCAGAATTCAGGGTTCAAAATAACAAGGAAATTTGCATTGACAGATACAAGCTACTGTCACAACAGGGCCAAGTACCTTTTCTCCAAATTATTTATTTTTAGTCATTTTCTTTAAAACATCTACACATATGATTGCTGTATTATGGTACCTACATCCTCTTGGGAAATGACATTGATGAGACTTATTAAATATTATTTCATCAATAATTATGTGGCTTCCATACCTGATGATGGACATAGCTGGAAGACCATTTTCTTTATTACATTTCTTTTCAAATTATTTTATATAATTTAAAAAATTATAAACATTGCTGTTGTGCTATGATCCCAAAGGGCATTATGAAAAATAGATACACACAAATATAGGCATATATCCAATTTTACATATTATATATTACTAAGGGAAGGGAATATATATTATATACTGCTAAGGGACAGGAATACATATTATATATTACTAAGCCTCCGAGGTTCCTACCAGTCTTGATTCCCATAGCAACATAGTTGTTGGATGAGTCAAAACCCCACAGAGACATATGCAAGAGTTCACATCTTTTATGCTGGACCTCCTCAGGATACTCTAATTTGCTACAGCTGCGCCCATGCCCATTCACTCCTAGGTTCTTGGCAAGCCCAGCCTTGATGGTTGACAGGTGTGGGAGCTACTGGCTCAGGGGAAGGAAAATTAACCCTATTTCTGCCAGAACCCACCCTACAGTAGTAACACACAGTTTCTTTTATAATCAGATTTCTAACAATGTCGCCCTGAACAGAGAAACAAGAGGCTGATTCATTATTCTTATGCCTGAATAAGGAAAATCTCCATTTCTCACCACGATCAACCAGTATAAATTTTTTAATCAGTCAGAATGCTTCCTAGTCCTAAAAGCACTAGGACACAGGATTATCATTAAGGATACTACTTAGAGATGGAAAGATGAAGATATGAACAGTTGGTTTAGCAGTCACAGCAGAAGACCTTGAAATAGCCCTAGAAGAGAAGATTTTAGGATGTTTGGCTTATTTGGAGAAGAGAAAGCCACTGCTCTGTTCCTCCTTTGCACTTTTCCCTCTTCAGAAAAGCAGGCTCTTATAAATTTTTTAAAAGAATGGAGCCATTTTGAAATGGTATATTTTTGACCATTTTAATTATTTGATTTGTTTTCTTTTCTGCCTGGTGCACAGTCAGAGGTAAACTAAAATGGCTTGTGCCGGTAGTGGGCCATCGTAAAAAGCTCAGATGACAGTGGGAAATTGCTTTTGTGATGAAGGGAAACATTAATAAAAGCTTCTCTCATGTTTACCCTTTTAAATCGGCCCTAGAGGAGTTGTTTAAAGCACCCCATTGGCAGGGTTGGCTGATACACTGGTTGTGAAATGTTCTCTGTCCATAGGTGGTAGTTGAGTTTAGAAATATCTACCTTTTTCCGACCTGGTTTGGTTTACCATTGAAGTTTCATTTAAACTCTTTTGTCTTCTTGTGATATGGTAAAGGCCTTCAGTCTTTGCTCATAAAGAAAATATTGTTGTGTGTCTAAGAAAATGTCACATTTTGTTTCCCACGAGGGTCTTAAGACACTAAATCCTTCTACCTGTGGCGTCAGGGCTTCAAGATACAAGTGGCTAGGGATTTCATTTTATTTTTTAATTTACAAGAAAAGTAACCAAAGCAAAATCAAAGTAGGGCTTTTTGTTTTTAATATGAATTTCCTGCACTGCCCTATTATCAACTATACATATGAGATACCCAAGACAGTGCACTAAATAACTTTTATAGGTCACTTGGGAGTCCCTCTGTTGAGTCAGAGAGTAAGAAAAGATTCATGTGGTTCAGCTGTCCAAGGGTACTGAGCATGAGAAACCAGGCAAAGTGAAGGCTCCCCGAGGATGGCCTCTCTTACTCCCACTGCTATGCCATTCCATAATGCTTGTCTTCTCACCCTCAGCAGTATGACAGGTGCTACACTCAGAGCATCTGCAAAGACAGTTAGTAGAAGACGAGATCTTTTATAGAAACTCAAATGTCATCTCTGGAGGATTCAGTTGATAAGGGTACGTAGTTGGTATTCTATTTGACTTTATTTTTAGTTTTGAATCTTGAAATGTTCTCCAGTAAAAGGGGAAGGGAACTTTTATCTATTCAGCAGCCTCTGAGGGCCAAGAACTTACATTAATTTTTTTGATCACTTGGTTTTTCACAACAAATTTATGAAGTATAGGTGTTTATCCATATATAATTTTGTAGATAAGGAAATTCCAACCATAAAAAGTTAAATTTTCTCTCACCAGGCAAATGTGTGAGAACCCAAATGTCTATTCTGATTCAAGACCATCTCTGTTTTCTGTATCAAGCTTTCTCCTCTGGAGATAAAAATAGGAAAAATGTAATAATTTTTTAAGCGACATGTCATATGATGAGTCTTGAATATTTTTTAGTTTAGCTTTTCTTCTTGTAACATAGAAGGAAACGACCTATAGAGATAAAGGGACTGGCACCAAATCACACAGTTCTTTTTTTCTCTTTTATGAGTTTAAATAATATACTCTTCTCTAACTAAGTTTTTTGTATACTTTTTATAAAATTTACTGAGAATAACAGTTAGATGAGCTTTGACAACACTAATGTAATCAGCATCACAATCAAGATTCATAGAACATTTCCATCACCCAGAAACTTCCCTTGTACCTATTTGCTGTCATTCCCCAACTTTTTACTTTAGACATCACCGATAAGTTTTATGTCACTATAGGTAAATTTTTCTTGATCTAGAATTTCATGTAAATAAAATCATGTAGTGCACAGCTTCCTTAGCTTGCCATAATGCTTCTTATATTTGTTCATGTGGTTGGGGTAACTTAGTGGTCTTCTTTTAAACTGTTAGTAATATTTCATCACACTTATACACTACGTCTTGTTTTTCCACTCACTTGCTCGCTTGTTGATGGACATTAGTATGGTTTAGAGATTTTTTTTTTTTTGCCTAATGAAAATAAAGCTTCTGTAAACATTTCAGTGCAAGGACTTTCATGTCTCTTAGGTAAATAATTAGTAGTAGAGTTGGTTGGGTGAATGTATATCAAAAAATGGATAAACTGATCTCCACAGTGGTTATTCAATTTTATATACCTACCAGCAACATATGAGACTTACAGCTGCTCCACAACCTTGAAAACACTTGCTATTTTCAATAGTTTTAATGTTAGCCATTCTAGTAGGTGTAGATCAATATCTCATTGTGGTTTTACTTTTATTTCTGTAAGCCCTAGAAAGAGTGAACCTCTTGTTTTGTGTTTGTTAGTCATGCATGTATCTTTTTTGGTAAAATATTTGATCAACTATTTTGCCCATTGGAAAAAAAAATCTGGTTGCTGGGTTTCTTACTGAATTGTAAAAATAATTTTTATATTTTGAATATCAGTCCTTTGTCAGATATATGCAATGCAAATATGTCCACCTAGTCTGTAGGTTGCCTTTTAATCTTCTTGATGACAGTCTTCAAATGAGAGAAGTGCTGTATTGGTTTTAATTAAATCAAGCTTATCAGTTCTTTTTATTTACAGTTTTTTGCATCTTATCTAAGTAATGTTCACCTAATATAAGATTACAATAATTTTGTCCTATGTTTTCTTCTGGAGATTTTAAGCTTTTTAAAGATTTTGAGTTTATTTCTGTTTATGGCATGAAGTATGGGTCATGGATCATTTTTTCCACAGGGATAGGAATTCGTTAAAAAGATTATTTTTCCCCATTGAATAAATGCAATATCTTTTTTTAAAAAAAATCTATTGACTATGAAAGTGTTTGTCTATTTCTAAACTCTTCATTCTGTTCCATTGATCTACCTGAATCCTTACAACAATGCTACACTGTTTTGATTACTGTAGTTTTTTAAATAAGTATTAAAATAAGGCAATACAACTTCTCTCTCAAAGTGGCATTGGCTATTTTGGATGCTGTCACTGCTTTTAATTTTTCTTCTTTTTCTTTTCTTTCTTGAGACATGATCTTGCTCTGTCACCCAGGCTGGGGTACTGTGGTGCAATAGCAGCTCACTTCAGCCTCAACCTCCCAGGCTCAAGCAATCCTTTGACCCCAGCCTCCTGAGCAGCTGGGATCACAGGACCATGACACCATTCCCAACTCATTTTTTTTTTTTTTTCATAGAGAAGGGGTCTCCCTATGTTGCCCCAGGCTGGTCAAATTCCTGGGGTCAAGCAAGTCACCTGCCTCTGCTTCCCAAAATGTTGGGATTGCAGGCATGAGTCACTGCACTCAGCAGCTTGTCAATTGTTTTAAAAAGCATGATTGAATTTTTACCGGGATTGTATAGCATCTATATACTAATTTACATTTCATTTATATTTAAAGTGTCTTTTAATTGTTGCAACAGTGTTTTCAGTTATTTACTGTGTACATCTTGAATTTATTCTGTTAAATGTATTCCTAAATATTCCATGTTTTTGTATGCCATTATAAACGGTATATTTTATTTAAAATTTTATTTTCTAATTATTTCTTGCTAGGTTAGAAATACATTGTTCTTTTATCTTAAGATCTTGTAAAACTCATTTATTTTAAACATTTTTGTTATTGTTGTTGATGATGATTTTGTATAATGTCCTATATATACAATCATGTCATCTCTTTGCAAGGACAGTTTTATTAATGCCTTCTACTATATATATAT
>NW_012101854.1:4687941-4689976 GCF_000951045.1 Mandrillus leucophaeus
TTTTTTTTTTTTCATAGAGAAGGGGTCTCCCTATGTTGCCCCAGGCTGGTCAAATTCCTGGGGTCAAGCAAGTCACCTGCCTCTGCTTCCCAAAATGTTGGGATTGCAGGCATGAGTCACTGCACTCAGCAGCTTGTCAATTGTTTTAAAAAGCATGATTGAATTTTTACCGGGATTGTATAGCATCTATATACTAATTTACATTTCATTTATATTTAAAGTGTCTTTTAATTGTTGCAACAGTGTTTTCAGTTATTTACTGTGTACATCTTGAATTTATTCTGTTAAATGTATTCCTAAATATTCCATGTTTTTGTATGCCATTATAAACGGTATATTTTATTTAAAATTTTATTTTCTAATTATTTCTTGCTAGGTTAGAAATACATTGTTCTTTTATCTTAAGATCTTGTAAAACTCATTTATTTTAAACATTTTTGTTATTGTTGTTGATGATGATTTTGTATAATGTCCTATATATACAATCATGTCATCTCTTTGCAAGGACAGTTTTATTAATGCCTTCTACTATATATATATATATTGTTTCATTTTTCTTTTCTTCTTGTACAGGCTAGACCCTCCAGTATAACACTGAATAGAAGTAGAGAAAACAGCTATCTTGCCTTGTTCTGAATCATAGAAGGAAGCATTCAGAATTCCACTATTAAGTATAATGGTCACTGTGAGTTTTACATACATGCCTTTCATTAGGTTGAGACATTTTTTCTCTAAGCCTAGTGTGCTGATATTTTTAAAATTAAATGAGTGCTGCACTTTTTTCAAAATTTGTTTCTGCATATATTAAAATGATAAAGTGGTTTTTCTCTTTTATCTGTTAATATGTTAGGTTACACTGATTATTTTTCAAATATTAAGCCAGCTGTTTATTCCTGCAATATACCTCAATTGGTATATATTTGATATTTTGTTAAGGATTTTTAATTCTGTGTTTTTGAGGGGTATTGGTTTGGTTTTTATAAAAGCATATGCTTATCTCATGAAATAAGCAGGGATTTTCCCCTCTTCTATTTTCTAGAAGACTTTGTGTATAATTGGTGTTGATTGAAATATCTTAAACCATATGAGCTTAGACTGTTGTTTGTAGGAAAAACTTAACTATGGATTCAATGTGTATATATACTAGGACAGGGCTTTTTTTTTTTTTTTTTTTTCTTCTTCGTCTCAAAGTTTTAAATTTTGTACCTTTGAATGAATCTGTACATCTCATCAAAGTTGAAAAATTTAGTAGGATACATTTGTTCATCATAGCCCCTTATTATCTTTTCAGTGTTTGTAGGACCTGTAGTGAGAGTTACTGCTTTGTTCCTGATACTGGTTATTTCACTGTCTCCTATTCTTGATCAGATCTTTCTTAAAACCAGATTTTGCTTTTGCTTATTTTTCTATTGTCTGCTTTCCATTTGATGATTTTTCTGCCCTTATAGTCAATATTTCCTTTCTTTAAACTCATTTTGAGTTCAATATGCTCTCATTTTTCCAGGTTCTAAAGCATTTTAAGCAACACATTTTCCTCTAAGGAAACGGTTAGCCTTACCTGTATCCTACACATTTTAAAGTTGTGTTTTTATTTTTATTTAGTTCAAATTATTTATAAGAAAGTATGTTTTACAGGGATATTGTTTAATTTCAAAATATTTGTTGATTTTCTATATATTTCTACTGATTCCTAACATAATTATTTTTTGTCCAGAGAACATGTTTTGTAATATTTCAATCTTTTTAATTTCTTAACACACTTGAAAAGTTCGTGATATAACTTAGAGGATGTATTATGTGCACTAAAAATAACGTATCTTTTCCTGCTCTTAAGTAGAGTGCTTTATATAGACCTATCAGTTGCAATAGGTAAAGTTGGTTGATAGTATTTTCAACTATCTTATTGAAAATACAATTTAGAAGTATTTTTCAATACTATTATCAAGTATTTTTGAGTTATCTATATCTTTACTGATTTTTTTGTCTACTTATGCTATCAGTTGTTGAAAAAGGATGTTGAAATCTGCAATGATAA
>NW_012101854.1:4691156-4711899 GCF_000951045.1 Mandrillus leucophaeus
AGACATGCAGATTAATATTTTGCTATAGAATTTGAACATGTATAGTTCCTATATTCTAAAGAATTCACATTAGAAATTTTGAGAGCCATAGGCACAGACTGTGACCAAATAAAAACCAAAAACATTTTCTCATATTCCTACCTCCACCTCTGACTCCTTAATTTAGATGGTCATTACTTGCACCTAACTTATAGATATCCTTAGCCTCCTACCCAGTTTTTGTCATTAGTTTTGGTTTTTTCCTACCTTTTCTCATTTTGATCAGAAGGACTTTGATCATGCTTTATCATTCCATCACTTAAATTTCCTCAATGAATTCTCACCAAGATTAAATGAATTATCAATTTCTCAATATAACACAAAACATTTTTTTGCTTCTAATTTCATCTCTTCTTATTTATTAAAAGCATTACAATATCTAGCCATTTTGAGCACACATATGTGGTAAATGCAGCACCCATCTGCTATTTGTTCTCTGAATACCCTCCATACAACCCCACCACCAACTCTCTTTCTCACATACTTACTTGCCTTACTGTTTGTTCTTCCTGCACTACAACTTATGCCTAGTGTTCCATTACTGGAACACTAAGTATGTATTATTTGTATCCTATTGCTCAAGGTTATCACCAAGGTCTGATTGCAAATATTCAAAAATTGCAAGCTCAGGCATAAATGGGTTAAGATGAAGTTCAGGCATCTGTTAGCTTTAGGCTGGGTTAGTTGTATTTACTTACTTATTTTTTGCTCCCACAGCAGCCAGTACACTCATGGTTCTATGATAAAATATTGTGCTATGGTCTAATATTTTCTTTACTTCTTTGTCTCTCTCACTAGATTGTGAGTTATTGCAGAGCAGATATTATGTCTTCCATTTTTTAATCATTAGGGTGTAGTAGACCATCTGGCACATATTAACTACTCAATATGTATTTGTTGAATTAAATAATTAAAACCATTACTCATGTGATAATCAAATTGGCACTCTTGATTTAACTGGCACTTTGTGTTAGACCTCTATGTTCTTTATCTGTATCTACAAGACAACATCAATGGTAAGACATATCCTCCAATAATATTATGTGAGTCTAGCTAAAAGGAATATAAGAAAAATTGTAACTTGTTTTCTACTTTTCACACTGAAAATTCTGACATCTATTAAAATACTTTTACCCAAAAACAAAAATATAAACGTGCATATTCAATAATCAGTATTAAGAAATTGATGTCTACAGACATGTTTCAAACATCTCATAAAAGCTCTTTTTTCTTTTGCCACTTCCAAATTAGGACTGTTCTTGTTTTTGAATTCAGTTCCAGGTATTCAATTTAGTCTTTGTCCTTTTTGATATTTAAGTCTTAATTATCTCAGTGATCATCTCACTGCCTCTGCTTTCTCAATTTAGCAATTGATCACAGAGTGAGCACAACATAGCATTTGGACGTAAAAATCAACTTTAAGTTTTGATCCACTCAGTGATTTAAGCATATACTGTGGTCTGAGTCCAAAAATATTTCATATTGATGATAGAAGAACTTTTGTGATTCTTTTCACCTTCAAACTCCAGAATATTAGTATCCCTTAACAAAAACAATTTGTATTGGATAAAAATGTTTGGTATAAATAAATTAGGATTCTTCATAGTTCCAATAGTAATAATAGTAATAATTAGATAACCCAACCTCACCTAATAATGAATGTTAAATGATATGAGTGATTTGTCGGCTAACATAACCAGAAGTTCCAGAAGATGAATGGATTATATTTGGCCCAGTTTAGCAGCTCAGTATTACCATTAAAGATCCAGTTTAATTTTATTTCCCTACATTCCATAGTACTAGCATTATCCCAGCACTGACTTCCTTCATGGTGTCAAAATGATTTATAGTTCTAGACTTCATATCTTTATGCCACATCTTTCAGAATGAAACAAAAGTTGGCTACAAGTAGGTCTTTGAGAAATCTGAAAATCATCTTTACTAGAAGCATAATTATTTTTGAAGCTTGACTCAACTTGGCCCTTTTATTTGATCATATGCCCATCCCAGAAAAATTCTCTGTCAACAAAGAAATACTATATGCTAATGGTGTAGATTTTAGCTCCCTGAATCAATTACTATTGTAAGTGGCACAGAGTTACCTCAACAGGGTTAGACCTATCAAAAATCATCTCTGGATCATGGAATGAAGCAATTATTCCTAACTCAAAACCAGGCCATTTTTAAATCGCTGGGAAGAAAAGTGAGTCTTGGGGATAAAATGTGGAAATTTAGAACCAGAGCTGGAAGTGATGAATTCAAACATTTTTAAACAAAAATAAAATTCCTTAAAATTAGGATTGACAAATTTATTGAATAAAAATACTTGGCACCCATTTAAATTTGATTTTCAGATAAACAATAATTAAATTGAAGCATATATATGTCCCATGAAATTGTACTTGAAATCTCATTTAAACTGCAATACATGAGCGATTTAAAATACACTTTTTTTCTTCTGTAAAAGTACAAAAAAAGGAAGACAACTTTTTATGGGAAACAAAATAAATAAAGACAAGGACTGGCTGTAGTTTTCATTTGATTATTTCAGTCAGTGACCACACATACATCCAGTAATTATGTGAAAGTGTTAGGTAGGAAAGGCAGTTCAACGCTCCTGGTCTTAATGAAGAGAACTCATCCTCAACCCTACAGGGCTCTCTCTGCCTTCTTACTGATTACTAAAGTTGGAAACAGTTTGCTCAGCTCTGGGAGGAAGTTGCTTCTCATATATCAAGGGCAGTCTCTGCCGTTGCAGGCAAGAGATATCTTGACCCCGACACTTTGACTGGATGGATAGGCTCTCTGAGTTTCAGACTTAGGAAGGCCATTTCACTCTAATTCTAAAAAATTTGCCTTAAACTTAGATCTAATTAACAAAAGGGGTGGGTTGGGGGCGGTGGCTCACACCTGTAATCCCGGCACTTTCGGAGGCCAAGGCGGGTGCAAGGTCAGGAGTTCGAGACCAGCCTGAGCAACATGGTGAAACGCCGTCTCTACTAAAAATACAAAAATTAGCTGGGTGTGGTGGCACGCAAATGTAATCCCAGCTACTCGGGAGGCTGAGGCAGGAGAATCACTTGAACCTGGGAGGCGGAGGTTGCTGTGAGCTGAGATCGCGCCACTGCACTCCAGGCTCAGCCATAGAGCAAGACTCAGTCTCAAAAAGTAAATGCATAAATTAATTAGTTAATTAATAATAATAAGGGTGATAGTCCAGGCCCCATCTTTTACTCCTTTGTGCTGTTTATATCTTCACCTTTGATTGTAAAACTTGACAGGGAAGTTTATATGCCCTCCTTAGAAAATTCAACCCAAATTATTCTTGCTAATTTATATGTACTGAAACTAAGAGATTCCCAATATATGCTACCTATTTATATAAATGGCATAAATTTTGAAGTGTTTATTGATTTAGATTTTTTGAAATGAAGTTTAACCTTTATGGGATAATATTAAACGTAAGTTCCCCATTTTTACTTTATTACAATAAATAAATTATATAAAATTAGTGGATATAAATATTGAGAGTGTTTCTGAGGATATATAAAAATGGCTGCATCATGAGAATTGCTATCAAGAATCAAAAGAGGAGTGGCAGTGAAACAGATGAAAGAGGAAGTAGGGGCAATGTAATGTAATTGACAAGAGGTATGGACCTGAGATATTTAGCTGAATATGTGTACAAATTCACATGTCTGGACTCTGTCCACAACCACCAAAAAACAGCCATCTCAAAGGAAGACAAAACATTGTTCTAGAAATGTAGGGATGCCGGGTGGAAAGATGAATATGGAAGTGTTTGTGGCAGGCTTTATACTGCTAGTGATGTGCTATAATGTGAATTGCCACCGTGAGTGGGTTCTGCTTTTCTTATCACTGAAGTTTAGATGACAAGTGAAGTGGTTTTTCAAAATTAACAAAATAAGTACAGAATCATCCAGAAGCTTTCAAGGATATTACATTCTGGACATGAATTCACAGAGATAGGAACCACCCTTGGAAGTGGGAACTTTTAAAATAAAGCTACTGCCTCAGCCCATGGTGGGAAGTTTACAAAACCAGCTGCACTTTGCATCTCTGGGTCTAACAAAGATCACATATCAAAGCTTCATGACCAAATTAATGTGTAACTTATCCCCCTCCCCAAGGTCTTTCCCTTGGTTTTATTATTACTGACAATATTGTAAGAGCAGTGTGAAATGGCCAATTCACACATGTGCCACGTTTTGCACACTGCCTGAACCTGCTGGAACATGATTTTCCTAAGAATGATGACAGTAATAAACATCTTCTGGCAGAGGCTTGCAAAATCTGCACCCATTTTAGTCACTCAGTAATGGCTCATAAAATTCTTTGAGAACTGCAGGAGAAAAACAATGTACATACTCATGCATAAATTAGAACTAGAAGTGCCAGCTCAATGGAACTCGACTTCTCACACTCTGGGACAACTGTGGAGCAATTAAAAATAAACAAACCCATCAGATGTAGGTGCAGCCAACGGTCATCAGAGAAAGTGCTCTCTGTTGGAGATCAAACCATTAACCAGCGCCTTCCTTGAGTAGATTCCCTCTTAGGTCTGTGAAAATATTCAGGATACTTTACATAATCCTTCCTGATGAGTTATCTTACAAAAGCAATGTCAATGTGAATGGATGAGAGGAAAAATGTTCATCTTGATTTCCCTTTACATTTAGGGATCATTTTCTGCACAAAATGTGATATAAGAGTAAACATTCCTGATTTCCTTCTTTACATAAAAGTTTCAAGTTTGAGCTCTGTCATTTTCATGGGTGAACAATTCAGAAATGCTCTTTATTTTGTCAAGTTTTAAAGAAAGAAAATAACCAGAAATACCTAAAAAAATTATCATAGAACTCAAAAAATCATTAGTTCATACAGCATTTCTAGCAATACTTTAGAATCATTTTCTCAAGCCTGCTCACTATGAGTAGGACTCTTTACAGTTTTCAGAACTGAAAAAAAAAATCAGTTTTATGGTCAAGTTTTCATATTTGTCTTAGCAATTGAAATCTTCTTCTACAGCTATTTGGAATGTTCTCAGGTGGAAAGTAATGGGTACCAGTTTGATCTGTCCTCTAACATAATATTTGATCTGTCATCTAACATATTTGGCAGTTGATACAGTGTGGTGCATTAATACTCCCCTCGAATAGCAAGGTGAATTCTTCCCCAGATCTGGAAGCGGGTTTAATTGGTCCTAGGATAATCCCAACCAACTTGCCAGAGATTGCTTTAGTCATGGTCATGTGACCAATTCTGGACAACAAGCCATGCCTTGAGGTTTATGAAAGGCCCTTGGGAAAGTTCTTTGCTTTTAAGAGAGAGTAGGAAAGCTTTATATTTCTCCCCAGTGGTTGTGAATGAGAAAACGTGTAGCCCCTATTACTTTGGGCATCTGTCTCAAATCTATGAAGAAATGAGATAAAGCCTATTGAGAGACAGTCCGTGGGAAGATTTTTGAGGTGCTTGTAATAGTCCATTTTCATACTGCTACAAAGAACTGCCCAAGACTGGGTAATTTACAAAGGAAAGAGGTTTAATTGATTCATAGTTCAGCATGGCTGGGGAGGCCTCAGGAAACTTACAATCATGGCGGAAGGCAAAGGGCAAACAGGCACCTTCTTCACAATGCAGCAGGAAGGAGAACAGTGAAGAGCAAATGGGGAAGAACTCCTTATAAAACCATCAGATCTCATGAGAACACACTATCACAAGAACAGCATGGGAGAACCACCCCCATGATCCAATTACCTCCACCTGGTCTCTCCATAGACATGTGGTGATTGTGGGGATTACAATTCAATATGAGATTTGGGTGGGGACACAAAGCCTAACCATATCAGTGGTGGATTAGTCAACACTAAACCCTACCTACTTCTGATTTCCCTTTGTATTAGCTAGTAAGTGATCTGTTCTTTTAAGTCATTGTTTCAGGTTTTGTCACTTACAGCAAGAGGCATTTCAAAAGACTCAAGAGCTTTACAAAATGTCCTTTCTTATTACACAGTGACTTATGGGGTGGAGAGTTGCAGATGCTCAGTTGTTAAGTGTATGGACCAAAATGACATATGGCAAAGAAGCAGGCCCATTAGACAATGAAAGAATAATGATATTAGAATGGCAGACTCTTTCTCTCAGAGAAGTGGCTACACCTGATAAGAATTCCAGCTCTACTACCCATGTGTAGGCCCTCACCAAATTTTTCTGCAACTCTCTAGGGTTTAATTTCTTAATATATTTTTCTCCATATCCTCCTTCTTGACTCTGCACCTGCTATTTTCAATTACAGCCCATCTACCTCACTTGTTGTGTACACACACACACACACACACATATCACATCACAGAGTATTCTGTGATGGTGGTGTTCCAGATGATTTGGGGAATCACAGAAAGGGAACATGAGTCCTCCTTGTATAAATAGCTGCATACATACTTTCTGTTTTCTCTCTTGTCTCCTCTTACCTATTCAGAGACACCTACGAAATTCTTTTTATGTTTTATGCACACAAATTTTATCCACTCCCAGAACATAAAAGTTCTTTATTTCTGCTCCAAGCAATACGCCGAATAATTTTCCCAACAAATGTTGATCTTATTCTACAAGGACTCCTTTTCCAACTGCAAAATATATATATACACACACACACACACATATACACACATATATATGTATATACATATATATTCATATATGTTTATATACATATGTATATATGAATATATATACATATATTTGTGTATATATGTATTTATATATATTCCCAGTGAAAAGTGCACTTCTTTTTCAAATTCATCTGAAAGTTGGCTTAATTGGATACTGCACCTACAAAATAACATTCCCAGATATGACCAGGAGCATCCTTCTGAATCAGTATGACTCTCAATTCCAAATGAAGTGTAGGTTTTGCCTGGCCCGTTACCAAGTAGAAAATGTATCTTAGGCAGCAGGGGTTTTTCTCACAAATAAGGTCAGTTTGAGGATTGAAGAGAGGTACAAATGAATGGTCTTAGGTGTAGATACATCTTAGGTAAGAAATAGAGAAAAGGATTCACACAAGAACTGTAAGGCTCTGAATTCCCAGGAGAGGATGTAGAGCACTCAGTCCTGACAGTAAGCAACCTCTTTGAATAAATGGAGTCCTGCTAAATGGCAGGATTTCAGAGTTGATGCTTGGCCCAAAGAAGAAAGATCTCTGGAAAAACCTCACAATATTAATAAATACTTATCATTAGATAATTTCAGCTGTAAAATATGCTTCAAATTTCTCTTCCAATATAATTCACCTTTGTTCTAGATATGAAAGATATCAAAAATGCAGTTAAGACTATGACGTATAATCAGCACTTAAAAGATCTTACCTTTTAATCAATGGTTATAAAAATTATTCACGCTCAAAATACCAACTCAGAAAAAAAAAACCTCACAATTTGGGCCAGTTTTGTTATCCTTTATAAAGCAGTAAACTATTTGCTTATTGCAGTAGTATGGAGTGTTTCTATACAATCGCATATTTTGGCAGATATAGAGGCAGCACATACACAGTTGTGGATTATTAATTTTCAAAACAAATATAATTAATAGCTTGGAATGACAGAATGAAGAATGTAATTAATAGCCTGGAATGACAGTACAGTTGAGTGCTAAGAAAGCCATGGTCATCAGACTGGCCATCGTGGCAAAATCCCATCTCTACAAAAAATATAAAAATTAGGCGGGCATGGTGGCACATGCCTGTGGTCCCAGCTACATGGGAAGCTGAGGTAGGATAATCACTTGAACCTGGGAAGCAGAGGTTGCAGTGAACCACTGCACTCCAGCCTGGGCGATGAAGAGGGACTGTGTCTCAAAACAAAACAACACGACCAAACAAACAAACAAAAACACATATGATCTTGTTTCGTTCTGTACATTTCAAACTTTACCTTTCCTAGGATACCTTAGTTTTCTCATTGGTAAATGAGGTAACTGGGTGTTCTGTCTGTTATGTAACTCACAGTTTTAAATTATTAGATCTGATTTTAATGAGCTTGAAAATACAAATCAAGGTATCTGATCTCTTTTGCTCTCAGGTTTTTCAACTGTAAAAGAGAATTGTAAGATACCTGTAGTGAGTGTATGCATATAACATCTGGACCCTTTCTGGAGAATAATGCTTACCCTCTCCCCAACTCCTGCCTCACCCTTGGCATCTCGGTTCCACCATAAACTCATTATTAGTTCAGGGGGTTTGAGAGAAGTTGACCAGGTTCTGTCAAGGGAAACACATGACCTGTCCTGACCAATCTGACCAATCAGTGATTAGCCATGGCCATTGTTACAGAAACGGACATTTGACCCAGGCTATACTAATTAATATTCTCTTAAGGCTTTTGCTGGACCTAGCCAGAAATAAAACTCCCTTTTTCCTGAGATGTAAGCAATGAGAGAAATTTGACTTCAATTTTCCAATGGCCACATTGCCACTACTTGTAGTGAGAATGAAGGTAAGGTGGGCGTTGAGAGAGAGAGAACATTTCATTTCGAATCCCAGAATTCAAATGCCTAAAGCCTAATTTTTGCTTCTTTGTTTCATGAGTCAGTAAGCTATTTTCCTTTTCCTTAAGTTAGTATTTTCCTTGGATTTCTGTCACTAAACACAAAAAATATTGACAGACATATTACTTTAGAAATTTATGAAACTTTTAATTAGATAAACCGTGCAAAGGGGTTGTTTAAAATGCAAGTAACTGTGCAAATATATGACAGCTACTATTATTTTTATTCATTTTTCTACAATAAAATTTAGAAAAATGCTTTGATATAAGAATAAAATGCTATCTTAATCAAAAGTAGTTACAAAACACCTAATTCTGCACACTGTTATCCTCGAAGTTTTAGGAAAATTTGTTTCATTTCTTTCATTGTCAAGAAGCCTAGTTAATAGCTATAGATTTGTTTCTATATTATCCAATTGCTAAGTAGAAAGTAGGAATACATTTTCCTTACCTCGTAATATAGTTTTCACTGTCTTTTCTAGCATTCTTATAACACTTCACGCTTTTAGAAGAAAGGTGCTAAATGCTAAGCATTAGTATTCAAGTGACTTTAATAAGAATGAAAGTAGAGAGTTTGTGAGGTATGCTAAATGTACAAGATTTTGAATAGGGTCTCACAGCTTTAATCCACAAATTCTGGACTAACCCACTTCAACAAAGAGTAGTTTCAAAATCTAGTTTGCAAAATGATTACATGGTTAATGCAGGATTAAATTTTCTTTCAATTATAAGACTGAATCTGGAAAATGCTCTAAAGAGAATGAAGGAAAAAAATAAATCCTGCAAGAGGTGCATTTGGTCTAAAGTGCTTTTAAATATGCTTCTTAATTGCTGGGGGCTATTTTGCTCTTCATCTAATCATTGTCTGAATTACTGAAGCTCAACTTATCTGATAAAATAGGTGAGCTTTGTGGTAATGAAGTCAGATAATGTCTAATCTTAGTGTCAGGGTAGGCATCAAATGGGCAGTGTATTTAACCATTAGTATGGAGTTTGCAGACTGGAATACTCTCATCTGGGTTTTTTTTGTGTGAAGCCAATTCATTGAAATAAGTAAAGGTTTCAAAATGGGAAAGCATTTAAGAAACTGTGGCTTTAACTATTTAATAAAATTGCTTGTTATTTAAGTAAAGGTAATTAAAAGTGTAATGCCGTGGAACTATTAGGCACCTACTCAAAAATGAGCGGATTTTTGTTTTGTGAAAGAGCCAATACCTTGAAGAAGGGGTAGGCTTCACAATGAGAATCCCATAGATACTTTTAAAGAGCTGGAGATTAACTCATTTAGATAAACAGTCATTTTATGGCTTTTTCACCAGGGAGGCAAGCATTTCCTTGGGGTTCTTGAATTAGGGAGTTCAACACCAAGGTTCTGTAAATTAGCTATGTGGGTATTCATATTATCAACACCTTCACCTCAGCAAGAGACCCCACATGGGCAAAAATCAAAGAAATGTAGTAATCGTCTGACTATAGCAATTCTCTGCCTAGAATACTTTTGGTTTTGCTTTGCACCTGACTTTTCAAAAAATATTTCTTTAACCACTATTTGTTTGATTCTAAAGAGTAACATGTATTGGAAGGCCAAGCCTATCTGCACGCCTTTTCAGGTGTTATTCTCACAGAGGAGTTTTTATGTATGTTGGTTTTATAGCATAAAATATGAAAATTTATACAACTGCTCAGTACAAGTTTAAGGACAGGTTTCTGTAAAACACAAAGATATTTTAAATGAAATATACAAATTACTGGCTCCGTCATGATTTTTTTTACATGAACTAAAGCAAAGCTATATTCACATATGAAAAACATCCAATTTCATTTCGTCCTCCCCTCCCCAACATATGGTAAGTATTTCCTTGGTTTCTAAATCTGATGCATTTCCAAATACACTTGGGGAAGAAGTGTAAGTTACTATACTTCCATCTAATTTTTCTCAGAGAAATTTGTACAACATAAGTTTTACAGAATGGATGAGTTTTATTAAAAGGAAGAGCCTTTGTCCTTGCAATGCTTAAAAAAACCTGTGAAATTGCAGGTCATAGGAGAGAAACCATGGTATTATTTGCTGGCTTTCTGTCAACAAGAAACTTTTCCATCCTCATGTATATCCTGAATTCAAGTGCACATTTTTAGTAGCAATGGTCCACGAGAAAGCAATTGGCTATCCTGGGTGTCTGGGCCACTGGGTTCATCAATTAAAGGAGACTGTTGAATCATGCATTCTACCTTGTCACATTTGTCTGCTTTTGTTTTGTTTTTCTATAGAAAATCAGAGCAAACAAAGCAGCTCTCAGTAATGCATTCTAAAATTGTCAGGAATTAACTGATCTCTGTAGAAATTCCGTTTTCCTGGGTCAATTCAGCAATTTTGTCCTGCTTGTTGTTTTCTAAATACATCAGTTTCATTTTGTGTTGAACATCAAAGCCCTCATGATAAGTACTACGTTTAACTACAAGGCTGAGTTGCTCAGGACCTGACAAGTCATGAAGCATTAGTAGATGATTGGTTCTTCCCGCCTTGGAACTCAGCCTAATACATACAGTATTTAAATAGGGAAATCACCATTGACTTTGTAATCCCTTATGTGACACTTGTTCTGTGAACAGATAAAGGAGAAGTAAGTCAAATACACATTTATTAGGAAGTCTCCACTGTCTCTTTTCTCCCCAAAGGCAGGAACTGTCAGCATTTGTGACCTCAAGCTAGCCCATGTTCTGATATTATGGCACGCATTCCCGGGGAGGATTATTTGGAAGGACTTTTGCAAAGAGAAACATTTCAGCTGCTTTTTACAAGCACTGATTGCCCAGGACAAGGTAACTGACTGCTACAGCATTGAAGCTGAAGGACATAAACATACCATAATATGTTTTGTCATAAACAATCACAGATTAAGGCCCTCTTCACAGGTGATTGAACAAAATGAATAACAGAATGGAGACTTGTATTCTGATGCTTGTTGCTCATGTAAACTCATGTTCTGCATTTTGGAATTTGTTGAAGCCATAGCTTCTGCTTTGGGAATAAGCCCCATTAATCAGGTCATTCCTTTAGGTGTATTCTGAAGTAGCTACTTTTGGTGATTAAACTTCACATATTATATTAGGTAACAGAGCATGTTATATTACTGATAACAGCATGTTATCAGTAAAGGCAAGAGAAAGCATTTATTTTAGATAAGGCAGGCTAATGCCTGTCAACTATAACACTGCTCTCTGATATCAAGGTAAGAGTAAGCTACAGAATGCCATCAACAATAGCAAACATATGCTGAGTGCCTACTATGTGCTGGGCAATATATCAGATGCTGAGAAGAGTTATATTATAATTCATAAGGGATATAAAATAGCAAGCAGGTCAAAGCAGTAAATCAATAATCTGCCACATATTTTAGAAATGCATTAAGACAGAAGTCCCATTCGCGAGTTAAAGCAACTAAAGTCCTTGCCATTTATGAGACTTGATCAAGCATACATAGTCTGTAAGAAGTTTTGAATAAGTCTATTATTCTATCATCTATGTAGTGAGAAACTAGGAAAATAATCCAGGAGTTTTGAGATCTTTAATCCAAGAGATACCTTGTAGTTTGGGCACAAACTAGTCTTCCAGTTATATTCTTCTGGCACTAGTATTATTTGCATTTAAGAGCTTCAAGGAACCTTTGACTGATAACTCCAAATATGAGTTTTAAGCTAGCATAAAGTATCATCTTTTAAGCAACAGACATCATGATATTTTTCATTGCCTTTCACATGATGGCATAAGTGAAGCCCAAATGGAAGTTCAATGATTCCATTTCAGCTATAAAAGATTCAGGAAGATTAGAACCTCAGTAACTTTCTTGTGTAGTGATTTTTTAAAAATATATCTTGCTGAACGAGAGGGCTGTCATGAATTAAATGGAACTCTGCATTTAGTTAGTATTCAATTCTATTTTTTGATAAATAATTGGATGAAAATCACGTAAAGAAAAGCCCTTCTCTTTAAGGAAACAGCTTCAGACCATTTTTATGAGATTTCTCTAGCAGACCAACTTGCAACTTCTAGAAAAATAACCCAAACTATGTAAATGTACGAAAGAGAGATCTCCAGGAAAGCACAACCTCTTAGTTCTGTCTTTATACAGCTCATGGTGAATATGGAATAGAAGAAAATTGTGATTTCAACAGAATTCAAACATTATTGTATCGGATCTGAAAACATTTACGGCTAAAATAAAGGAAAACATTTTGAAAAACAACAGCCAGTAATTTATGTCTGGCTGGGCTAGATCTAAACTTGAGTTCTGGCCATTTTCATGTATGTTATCGTGAGTATTTACCATGACAACATCTGCATAGCATTACCTACTCACTTCTGAGTATTTAATGTACATACTCTTAATAAACATGTTCCTTGTGGTCTGTTTTAAGACCACATTAAAAGAATCAGAAGTGGAAGAGATGTTTTCAAAAACTTAAACATGGACATTTCTCATATGGAGTTTTGAAAATGTGCAGTATTTGCTTTAATAACCAGAGACCATATTATAATATGCCTGTAGAAACAGAGTGAATGAAAAAGTCACTAACTTTAATGGTTTAAACAAAGTGTTATATTTTGGGAAACAGTGAAATGGAATTCCTATGAATATAGATATTAGAAAGAATGGGGAAAGTGTGTATCTATTCATTGTTTGATGGAGTCCTGATATTTTCTTATAAAGTAGCTATAAAAGAAGTCCTAATATAAATCTGCAAATGAAAAAGGAAAGCATGACATCAGTCTCTCTTATAGTTGTGAAAATGCTAAAGCACAATCAAACTAACAAAACTTGAAGAGCTGATGCTAAAATTGGCATAATCGTGTTTAATTTAAAATAAGGTGATGTAAATAATCAGAAGATCAGGTTTCAAGGATTCCTTGCCCTCAAAGTCATACGGATAGGACAGTACACATATACGGTTATCAGTTTGGAAGAATGCTTGAATGAAGGCACTGAGAAGACAGAAATAATGGTGTCTTCTTTTGCTTTGAAGCTTCCTAATTGGAATGCAGTCCTTTAGGGTGGGAGGATCTGCTTTATTTAGAGAATGGCAATTCAAACCATTCTTTTCCACTGGAAATATTTGTCACAGGAAGATTTTCCCAGAGTAAAAGCATTTTGTTAATAACTTTTTTTTTTTTTAATGTTGAGTTCCCTTACATGTAACTAACTGGAACCATGCTTTAGCCAAGGTTTCAGGCAAACCTCTGCCTTTGAATTGTACAGGCTTGACATGTCATTGCAGAGACACGTCACATTGCATTATGTTGTCGTTTTGCATCCTTGGCATTTCACTGACATACTGCAGGCTCTTGTTCTACTTTTTTGTGCTTCTTTCCACGGTCCCCATTACAGGCTCCAAGACCCAACAACTCCTGCAAAAATTGGTAGCATTTTTTTTCCTGTGAACAATCACTTCCTTATTTGAATGACTTAAAAAAATGAGCCTTTGGTTCTTAGTGTATGGAAAAAAAAATTTACTTAGGGTGCTTTCAGCCTATTCAAATCACCAGCAGCTCTCTGTATCCAGATGTAAAGCGGGGATTCCAAATCTGCAGAAATAAACTGCATGAAACATATTAAAATAAAAACAAGTTGATTTAAGTAGGACATAAAAATTAGGTTTAAAGCGCAAATATAGGTAATCTCCTTATGAAAAATACAGTATTTTATGATTACAGAAGTTACTCATTTTTATAGTAGGGAGCTTTGGCAGGAGAGGAAAGTAAGCAAAATGAAAAAATTAAAAATCATGTGTAATTCCCGCATTTAAAAATAGCCCTCCATCATTTTGTCTATTTCTATTTATATCTAGAGTGATACTGACATGTAATGCACATACATAAATGGTATCACATACAAAAAATATTTTAACAAGAAATTATATTAGAAACATGTCCCCGGACATTAATATTTGTGTAAAACATTATGTCCATGTATTATTATTGTTTGCGTGGTTATGCTATATTTCCTCAAGATAAATTTCTCAAAGAAGAATAACGTATATCTAGATGGATATTTATCAAATTCCACTTCACTCCTTCAGAATTTGATGCCTCTTTCCCAGGTCCTCATGAATATTCTCAATGACAGTGTTTAAAAGTGTTCGTTTTCCCTTTTCTTCAACACTAGGTACTGCCATTTGTTAGCATAAAGAGTATAATCTGTGTCATTCTGATATATAGAAAAACAGTTAATATCACTTTAATTTGTATTTCTTCAACAGCTAGTAGAGCAAAGTCTTTTATTACATGTTTCTGGTCATTTGTAATTGCTTCTGCCAATAAACAAACAAAAAACCGTAAGCAATTTTTGAAAAGCCCATGACATTATATTTTAAAGGTCCATTTTAAAGCAAAAAAGTAAGACTGAATCATTTCTGTAATCAGATTACTTTTAATTAAAGCATTTCACACCTAGAGCCCTCTTGGGAAGGTATGAAGTTTCTACTTCAACTAATAATCCATTCTTCTGCAACCTAAACGGTTCCTATTTGAACAATGAAACATTCATTATTCCTTTAGGGCACATGATTAGTAGCCTCGGGATAAAAACAAAACCAGAAATACTCAGTGTTTGCATCATAAAATCTGTCTCTTCTCCCCGGCCCCACCAGCTTCTGGGGTATATCATTATGATTCTTTCTCTACAGCTTTCTGTATCTCCCTATTTCTGGCTTCCTTTTTCATTTCAACTTTTATTTCAGATCTCTGCAGTCCCACGGGTAAGTTCAAAGTCTTGCTTTCTTATATACGGGATACTTTGGAATTGTTTTTTCTCAAGTTTTATTTCTTGCTCCCGGTGAGAACAACACAGATGACTAAAACATGAGATTGTGTTTCCTCAATTATTGCAGAAAAATACCTATCTCATGAGCACATTGAAGATTTTTAAAGATTTATCTTTTTGAAATAATAAAACCGAAGACAATTGCTGCAGCCTTTATCATATGCTAGGAACTTTTATGTAGTATTTCATTTAATACACACAGAAGTGATATGAGATCGAAGCTATACCTCCCATTTAAGAGATGAGAGAACTGAAGCCTGAGGAATTAGGTAAATGGATTTAAGAATATATAACCCAATGGTGTTTTTTACATAAGAATCAAAACAACATAAGTGAAAGTGTGTGTGTGTTTGTGTGTGTATGTGTGAGTGTACCACATAATTAAAACTGAAATATATTGTTAAATAAGTGCTCACTTAAATTCTCTGCCAGGAAAGCAAAACAAAACTTTCTCATCTCTTCAGATGTTCCCCTGTTTTGTCTTTATTTGTCTCAAATCTTTATTCACTTTGTTAAAGATGTTTCATAGAAGTATCAATATTTATCCACCTTTCAAGGCTGCTCCTAACCCACTTACCCATTCACCCAAGAGCAGAGTCCATGGGTGAAATGTTACACACTTAAGACATATCCCAAGAACCATGACAAACAGGATGATGGGTTGTATAACATATGCTGCTTCAAAACGTAGCCTTGGAAAATAATTTTTTTGTTTTCGTTTTTGTTTTTGTTTTTGAGATGGAGGTTCTCCCTTGTTGCCCAGACTGGAGTGCAGTGGCGCGATCTTAGCTCACTGCAACCTCCGCCTCCCAGGTTCAAGCGATTCTCCTGTCTCAGCCTCCTAAGTAGCTGGAATTACAGACATCTGCCACCACGCCCGGCTAATTTCTGTATTTTTGGTAGAGACAGGGTTTCGCCATGTTGGCCAGGCTGGTCTCTTAACTCCTGAGCTCAGGTGATCCACCCTCCTTGGCCTCTCAAAGTGCTGGAATTACAGGCGTGAACCACCATGCCTGGCCAGAAAGTAATTTTTTTAAAATTGTTTACAAACTTTATTTTACTAATTCTTAGTAAAATAAATAATATAATGTAATGTAAATACACACAGTATTTTAAAGTTTACAAACCACCTCTATGTATCTACTTGATTCTAATGACTTAGACAAGAAGATGTTATTTTCTTTCTTGAGTTAACAAAACTACAGCACACAGATAAAGTGACTTGGCAAAGACCTTATCCAGCTAGAAATGTGCAATTCCAGACTTGAAATTGGGTCCTCTGAACCTAAATCATAGTTAATCCCTTACCTTTTTCTATGCCTCAGCAGTAGCATTCATTCATCCACTTACTCATGCTTTCAAAGAATATTTTTTGGGCACATAGTATGTATCAAGGTCACAATAAGACTTGAGAGTGAAGGGCATGAAAAACCTAGCCTTTACTCTCTTGGAACTTGCAGTCTAGCTCACAATTTCTACATTGAAACCCAACTAGATTATATCACAGTATATGTTCCAGAAGTGTCCCAGATTTGGAAGAATGGAGGAAACAGGATCCATGCATCTGTGTAGAAAGAAAGACATCTTTAGGACTGAGTCAGATTTTAAAGTATTTGTGGTTTGTCAGGTATTAAAGATGAGGAAGTTAGTCCTAGCATATCTAATAGCACGTGAAAAGTCATAATGAAAATGTCTGATGGGGTATCTGTAGAGGGATGGGCTAGAAGGTTGGCCAAATAAAAGGGACTGAGATGAATAATATGACATGAGTTTGTAGACATAGTAAAACCAGATTATGGGGGCTTGATATTCTAGCATAAGTACATGAGTTCTGTCTCACATAGTGTGCATGTGCTCGCATGGATAAGTGTATGTGTGTGTTTCTGTGTGTGTTGGAGGGAGGGAAGGGTGTAACAGTTTTTGTACACTCCTACTCATTATCTTTAAATAAAGAACCTCATTTACGCTTCATGCCAAGCCTTTTCAGATGCCATTATTATTCCCAGTTGCAGTTGGGAGAATTGAAGCTTACAGAGTTAAAAAAAAAAAAAAAAAATGACCAAGGTTACCCTGCTTACAAATTACAGAACTGGTGTTAAACCCAAGGTATAGCTGAACCCATTGCCCATGCTCTTTGTACTGCACTACTAAACATTTTTTTAAAAAGTAGAAGACCAATATAATTAAACATATGTTATACAAAGATAATTTGCAACATTTTAAGAGAAATGTGTAAAGATGATTGTCCAAGTGAGAAGAGATAGATGCCTGAAAATAGATATAGTAGGTGGATTTGAGAAATACAAAGAAGGGTTTGAGGAATGATCATAAAGATCTATGTAGGATAACAACTAAGAATAAATGACTTTTAATATTTTTTAGCTTGAATGGCTGTTATAATGTGTTGTCACTTATTACTAGAGAAGATTCAATTATTACTAGAGGACATGCATGGGGGAAAAAGAGATTTGGACCAAAAAAGATGCTATTAGTTTCTAATATATCAAGGAAGCACTCCATGAGTGACATTTGTTACTGATTTCACTGGAAACAGAAGGAAGGACAGATGCTAGGGTCAGTCATAGGCACTAATGTGGAGATAATCACTGAAGTAATAGGCATGGGTGAGCTCCTTTAAGGAGAACATGAGAAGGAAAGATGAAAGATCTAGAATTGGGGGAAAACCTGATTTTAAGATGTAACATAAGATTCGTATGTTTTAAATCATGGTAGATTTTTATAGAAGAAATCTTGATCAATATTTTTAAAAGAAAGGAAAGAAAGATAAAACATATTGCTAGAATGGACACTAAATAACCTGTCAGGAATAAGATCACAAATATCAATAATTATAAGAAAATGTAAAAGCGTTTTATTTGTTCATTAAAAAGAAAAAAAAGATTGTCATAAAGACCAAATGGAATATGTGAGCTCTATGCTATTTACAGAGAGGTGCTGCTGAAAAAAAAAAAGAAATAAAAATGTTAAAATAAAGAAAGAAACAGATATGGAATAGGCAATTGTAAATGAAGGAAAGCAGAACTCACAGATTCAGTATCAGTCAAAGCAGAATTTAGGGCAAAAACTGCTGAGTGGGAGAAGTAAGAATTTATCATTCTAAATAAAAGTACAGTTCACAAAACTTACATGACCAATAAAATATGTGTGTAGAAAATATACTATTAAGCATAAATCGAGTTAAATATGTTAGATATTGTGAGAAAACTATCCCTAACGGTGTTTTCCCTCTACTCTCAACCAGAACAATGCCTAACACAGAACACCTCTGCGTCCACATGTGTGGAGGTTTTTTCCCCAACACACCAAGCAGCGGTCACCAGCGGGGTGTCCTCTAATTCAGTCTCCATATTATCTAACCAGAGACAGTGTCAGATGTGACCGGTAGACAAGTTGAAGGCTCACTTCCCTAGGACTCCCCTCCCCCCACACCACTGACACCAGTCACGAAAGTCTGGGCCTCTGGAACTTCTGACAGACCGGCTTTAGGTTGGGGTTCCTGTGACCCCCTCTTTGGGTTTGATTAATTTGCTGGAGTGGCTCACAGAACTCAGGGAAACACCTACTTATATTTATCAGTTTATTATAAAGGATATTGCAAAGTATAAAGTGAGGTATTACAAAAGGGCTATGGAGTTTCCATGCCCTCCCTGGGCTCACCACCCAACAGGAACCTCCAAGTGTTCAACTATCCTGAAGTTCACTGAACCACGTCCTCCTAGGTTTTTATGGAAGCTTCATGATGTCAGCATTTCTTCCTTCAGGTATAGGGTGGGACCCTCTCATGGGTGAGTCTTAAGGCCCAAATTCAGAAAGGCAAGGAAATATTAGAGTCCTTCCTGGGGCAGGCGAAAGGAGAACAAGAGAAGGTCAGAGGCCTGCCCCTGAAGCCCCACACACCCAACATTATTACAAAAGGCTGTAATAAGGGCTATGGGAGTTATGAGCTGGGAGCCATGGATGAAAACCAATCTGTATCATAACACCACAGATGGAAGGAGAAGTAAGGAGAATCTGACAGAACCGTAATCATATTGAAATACTTTAAAATTTTCTCTCTGAATTTTCTAGACCAAGGTGGCAAGAAATACATGATACTAATAATGAATAATTAAATAATATAATTAATAAATTTGATGCGAGTATTTATGTGTAAAATTTAACAAACAGAAATTCACATTATGTAAAAATTGATTTTGGAATGTGGTCCTTTGACCATAAGGAATTAAAACTATAACTGAATCACAAAAATGCTAACCACTTCATAATCAAAAATCTAGTAAGTTAAGATCTAAATTAGCACTTTAATTTACTCTTGATTTATAAAAGAAATAGACACTGAAATTATAGACTAGTTAAATTAGGCACTGTATTAAATCTATATCTCAAAAACTTCACAATGCAGCTAAAGCAACATTCAAAGGAAAATTTATAAAATATATTTATTTCAAAAAAGATTGGAAATAATCAGTAAACTGCAGAAGAAAATAAGTTTCTCAAAATCCTATGAATTTGATGCTAACGTTGCCTTCATCTTATAAATGAATTAATTGTGGCTCAGAACTTATAAAACTAGTAGAAAATGGCCAAAGACCTTGGAGTTAGATTTTAAATAGAGTCCTGATTGCACTGCTTGCTACCTAGGTGAATCTGAGAAAATTGCTTATCCTACATGAATTTCACTTTGTTCAGTAAAATAGAAATATAATACCTGCCTTAAAGAATTGTGTTGTAATTAAACAATATTATCTGTGCAAATTTCTTAGAACTGAGTCTCTCATATGGGAAACCCTTAAAAAATTCTATTTACAAGGTAAAGCACAACTTACAATCTCAAAATACAGTAGGCAGACAAACTTGCACTTGAACTCCTACTAATCATTACACTACTCTTTTGACATACCATAAATATATTGGCAAAGAAGTTTATGAATCACTACTATAAAACCATATTAAATCAAGAGCAAGGCCGTGTTACTGGATAAGAAGTATAGACTTTGATTCTCCCCAAATTAACCTATAAATTTAACACCTTCCCAATCAAAATCTCAGTACTTGGAGGAGGAAAGGGACTTAATATTTAGCGGTTTTTCATAAAAAATAAATCTGTGGCTGGCCGTGGTAGCTCACGCCTGTAATCCCAGCACTTTGGGAGGCCGAGGTGGGTGGATCATGAGGTCAGGGGATAGAGACCATCCTGGCCAACATGGTAAAACCCCATGTCTACTAAAAATACAAAAATTATCTGGGTGTGGTGGCATGTGTCTGTAGTTCCAGTTACTTGGGAAGCTGAGGCAGGAGAAT
>NW_012101854.1:4714159-4716576 GCF_000951045.1 Mandrillus leucophaeus
ATCACTCTTAACTTTAAAAATTCTATGAATAGACATTATCCTAGGGAAGTCTATCCCTTAGGATGCTTTTGAAGGCAAGTAACAGCATCCCTAACCTTATATTGGCTTAAACAATAAAGTAAGTTTAGTAGGTCTATCTTAGACAAAGGTATCTTGCTTCAAGTTAGGTGTGAATTCACAGCTCAAGTGATAAAATTGCAACAACATTTCTTCCTCTGATTACATCTGCTTCATCTGTATGCAGTTTTGCATTGGGGAATAGACCTTATGTTTCAAAAGTAATTGGTAAGAATTCCAAAAGGAACATAATTCTAGGTTCAAAACCAGCAAAGAATAAAAACTCTGCTTGCCTAATGACTAAACCAAAAGTTGTGACATTGAGTCTACTTGGTTTTGGGTTATTTCACTTAAATCATGTATGATACATACATACTATATATAGATATATATGTGTGTGTATATATATGTAATGATACATACAATGCAGAGATGACATTATATATGTTTAAGTTTATATTTTTTGTTCTTATTTCAACTGTACTTTTTTTCAAGTGATGGGAAGAACCATTAAAATTATATCCGAGTTGGACAAAGAGCATTCCCACTAACATTTTTCTCCTTCCTCCTCCTCGTCCTTTCCTAATTACAGACATATCTCTTTTTTATTGTGCTTCGTTCTATTGCACTTCACAGATATTGTGCTTTCTACAAATCAAAGGTTTGTGGCAACCCTGAGTCCAGCAAGTCTATTGGCACCATTTTCCCAATAGCACGTGCTCACTTTGTGTCTCTGTGTCATGTTTTGTTCATTCTTACAATATTTTAAACCTTTTCATTTCATATTTAGGAAAAATATGTTTGGCTTCAATAGTAAATATGTTATATTTACTGAGCTACTCAGGAGACTCTTACTGAGTCTCTTACTGAGTGTCTCTTAGTGAGTCTTACTGAGACACAACATTTAAGTTAGACAAGTTAATAATTTTACAATGGCCTCTAAGTGTTCAAGTGAAAGGAAGAGTCACACATCTCTCACTTTCAATCAAAGGCTAGCATGATTAAGCTTAGTGAGGAGGGCATGTCAAAAACCCAGACAGGCCAAAAGCTAGAGCTCTTGCACTAAACAATTAGTCAAGTTATAAATAAAGAGGAATAGTTCTTAAAGGAAATCGAAAGTGTTACCCTAGTGAACAACGTGAATGAAAAGAATGTGAAACAGTCTTACTGCTGATATGAAAAAAGTTTTAGTGGTCTGGATAGAAGATCAAACCAGGCACAACCGTTCCCTTAAGCCAAAGCCTAATCAGAGCAAGGCCCTAACTGTTCAATTCTATGAAGTCTGAGACAGGTGAGGAAGCTGTAGAACAAAAGTTGGAAGCTAGAGGAGGTTGGTTCATGAGGTTCAAAGAAAAAAGCCATCTTCATCACATAAAAGTACAAGGTGAAGCAGCAAGGGCTAATGTGGAAGCTGCAAGTTATTCAGAAGATCTAGCTTAGATAATTGATGAAGGTGGCTACACTAAACAACCAATTTTCAATGTAGACAAAATAGCCTTCTATTGAAAGAAGATGCTCTCTGGGACCTTCATAGCTAGAGAGAAGTCAATACATGGCTTCAAAGCTTCAAAGGGGAGGATGACTGCATTACGGACTAACGCAGCCGGTAATAAAGTTGAAGCCAATATTCACTTACTATTCGGAAAATCCTAGGGCCCTTAAGAATTATGCTAAACCTATTCTGTCTGTGCTCTACAAATGAAACAAGAAAGCTGGAATGATGGCATGGCGTACCAAAGATATTAAGCCCACTATTGAGTTCTACTGCTTAGAAAAAATATTATTTTCAAAATCTTACTACTCATTGAAAAGGCACTTAGTCACCCAAGAGCTCTGATGTACAAGGAGATGATTGTTGTTAACATGCCTGCTAACACATCTGCTCTGCGGCCCATGGATCAAGGATAAATTTAGACTTACAAGTCACTCTTTAAGAAACACATTTTGTAAGGCTACCACTGTTGTAGATAGTGATTCCTCTAATAGATCAGGGCAAAGCCAATTGAAAACCTTCTGGAAAAAATTCACCATTCTAGATGCCTTCAAGAACATTTGTGACTCATGGACAGAGGTCAAAATATTAACATTAACTGCATTTTGCCAGAAGTTAATTCCAACCCTCATGGATGACTTTGAGGGGTACAAGATCTCAGTGCAGAAAATCACTGTATTTGTGGTGGACACCTTAAGAGAACTAGAATTAGAAGTGGAGCCTAAAGATGTAACTTAATTGCTGCAATCTCATGATAAAATTTGACCAGATGAGAAGTTGCTTCTTATGGATGAACAATGAAAGCGTTTCTTGAGATGGAATCTATTCCTGGTGAAGATGCTGTGTATATTGTTTAAATGACAACCAA
>NW_012101854.1:4717327-4746925 GCF_000951045.1 Mandrillus leucophaeus
CTGGATATATTTTTCTATTTATTTATTTATTTGTTGTTTTTTTTTGAGACGGAGTCTGGCTCTGTCTCCCAGACTGGAGTGCAGTGGTGTGATCTCGGCTCACTGCAAACTCAGCCTCCCTGGTTCAGGACATTCTCCTGCCTCAGCCTCCTGAGTAGCTGGGACTACAGGCGCCCACTACCACATCCAGCTAATTTTTTTTTTTTTTTTTTTTTTTGTATTTTTAGTAGACACTGGGTTTCACCGTGTTAGCCTGGATGGTCTCAATCTCCTGACCTCATGATACGCCCATCTCGGCCTCCCAAAGTGCTGGGATTACAGGCATAAGCCACTGCGCCCAGCCATGAATATATTTTTCTGATCCATTATCTCCCCCTTTTCCTAGAACTCTAATTGCATATATGCAGAATGGCTTTATTTGGCTTCACAGGTCATTCTGGCTCAATTTTTTTTTTTAACTTCTGCTGTCTGTGCTTTAGTTGAATATCTCTTGATGTGTCTTCAGGTTCCTTAATCCTTTTATCTTAAATATTCAATCTGCTTTTAATCCTGTCGAATGAATTGTTTCCATTTTTCAGTTCTGGAATTTCCATTTAGTTCTTCCTTTGAGTCTTTAAATCTCTACAGAATTCTTCATCTTTTCACTCATTATATATATCTTTTCTTATAATTTATTTAATATCTTTTAATATTTAAAAGTCATTGTTTGCTAATCACACCATCTATAATTGTTTCTGTGACTTTCTCTATAATGTCTTCCTATCCAAATAGACCAAAAACTTTAGAACACAGATTATGATTGACTATTTCTCTACTTTATCCAAGAGTAAATACCTAATATGTATTTGTAGAGTAAGGGAATGAATAAAAAATCAGACCCCTAAGCATTGCAAGCTTTACAAGTTCAATGCCATAAAAATGCTCATAAAGACACTTGTAACAAATTTTTGAACCAAGCCCCAAATATAAAAATTGTTCCAATGGCATATATATTTTTCACTATTAAAGTGATAGTAATGGAAGTCATTTTACTCAAATGCTTTTTAATTTTTCATAGTTGATCTTAACATAAGGATTTTTTTTTTTGTCTGGTAGTGCCATAGATGGAGCAGAGTGAAGCAAAATAAAGCCTGTTGATTTTTAGATTCTTGTAATTTTCTTAAGCTTGGAGATGAGTAGTCATCATTGTTATGATTCTCTTTTTCAAAACCACCCATAATATTTTCTATGGTAATCCTGTGTGATTCATCTGTAGTAGGTTGTTCACGTAAAGATCACGTAACAGCAATTTGCTATTCTCTCTCTCTCTCTCTCTCAAAACTTAAAGCAACAGAAAGCAATACAAATCTCAGTGAGAAGCCACTAAGTGTACCTGATCTTGGAAACTACTTTCTTTAAATACATTTAGAATTTAACCTGACTGTAGGTTTCAGAGTCCAAATCAAATCCCATGAGGAAGTCAGCCCCTTTGAAAAATTCTCATAAGTTTACCAGTGGACTAGAAAAAGGTAGTTAAAAAACAAAAGTGTGCCAAGTAGAGTCAGATGACAAATCTCCAGTACCCAGTATATTTTTAAAACTACGTTACTATATTTGAACCAAAGGTATGGAGCTGGGAAATTCCAACAATAAAATGACTATAGCGTTTCCTCTGATCTGAAGGGGATAGGTTCCAAGAGGCCCAGTGGATGCCCCAAACCACAGATAACAGTGAACTCTACAGATGTTATATATTTTTTTCTATATATACATACCTATGATAAAATTTAGTTTCTAAATTAGGCACAGTAAATATTAAAAACTAATATTTAAATGGAATAATTTTAACAATATAGTGTAATAAAAGTTACATGAATATGGTCTGTCTCTCTCAGAAGATATCCTATTGTGCTGAACCACAGGTAACTGAAACCACAGAAAGTAAAATAGTGGGTGGGGGTAACTATCCCATGTATATCCTGGCATAAATAGCCCTGGATACACATAGCAATGACTCAAGGATAAAGTCCGTAACTCCTTTAATTTTATACTCCAGAGTTTCTGCCTTTCTAAGAATCTTGAAAAATAAGAGACTGCATTTTGTTTTTGCTTCATTAAAGGCGGGTGTAGTTAATGTTTATAGAATATCAATAATGTAGTTTGTAGCTTTGCATAATTAAAGGCACCCCTTATGTTAATAAAATTACATGAAAAGAGGCAGTACAAAACAAAGCATAAATATGTTGACACATTTGGTCTTATTTCAGGCAAGTTTAATTACAAAGACATGGGTGTCTGCTATACCTATAAAAATATTTTTTGTCACTTAGAGCTATCAAGCCTTATACCCATTTATGATATTAGTGAAAAAGAGCAAACATCATCATAACGGCCCACCAGTGAATACTCGCAGCCATAGCTGTGTAGACTATGAATCTGCAAACAGAAGCATATGTAAATGAACAAAGACTTTCTACACACACACACACACACAAGAAGATAATATGTTATTCTCTGTGTCTATGTTAAAGTGCCAACCAACAAAAAAAACTGAGAAGATTCATTTCTCACGTGCCTCATTAGTGTCAGATGTAGCAATTGTGATCGCGTAAAACCCACAGTTGTTTTAAGTTAGAAAATGCAGATTGAGTTCTAGCTTCTGCATTTCTCCTGTTCATCACTTCATGCCATTGGGAAAGACATTTAACTTCTCTGAGCCCCAGATTTTTAATTTTTGAAGGTTAAATCAATAATTTATAAGTCACACACTTGGTATGAGGACTATACAAAAGTTACATAGTGATTTATATTTATATTAATAATTTTAATATCCAGTGTCTGGCATATATTATGCAGGGAACAAATATTTATTCTACTTCCTCCTCTTGTCTGACAGAATTGTGAAGATCAAGAAAGATAGTATATATGAATGAACTTTATATAAAAGATATAAAATATAGCTATTTTCCTTGTTGTTGTATCAAAGAATATAAGCACACTAAGTTTCTACCTGAGAACAAACAATTGAACTGTGATTCATTTTAAGATTACAAGATAGTTCAGGGCTGGATTTTAGATAGAGAGCAGCAAAGCTCACAATGTTTTTGGACAAAATTTACCCTGAGCATCCATTCAGAGAGTGAACTAACTCTGAGACAATCACAGGCAATTGGGACAGCTTTTGGGACTCTAATATGCATATGAGTTCCAAGCATGCTGTTCCTTAGATATGCAGAATAAGCAATTGCCTAGATAAGATTTGAACTAGGTACTATGCAATCCCTGTATTTCCATAAATAGCCAGGTTCCAAAGTGCCTTATATTCCACCAAGGGAGATTCATTTTACTATCATTGGTATAGGGGTTACAGAAGATTACAGAAATAAAAGCACTTTGTAAGCCGTTATTCACTTGACAAACTAGACTGATTATCACCTTCATCACTGACACCATTGCCATCAATTGGTTCCATTCCCAACAAATTACTTCTGGTTGAGAAAACAAGTAAAATTTATTCACACGAAATTTTGGGTAAAGGACAGGAGAGATCAAGATCACTATTTGCCTTGCTTTGGTAATATAGTGGGTTAAAAGGGTGACCTAAAATATGGAAGGAGTCAGAAGAAAAAAACAATATTGGTACCAATTGTAACATTTGTTAATAATCTGCCAAATAATGCACTAAGCTCATTACATGTATTATCTTATTTAAGGAATTAGTTAAGGGATGACTTAGGACATTTACAAATACTTTATAAGAGAATTTGGAGATACTAACACTCTCTGGATATGAAGCATGGAATTTCATTAGCCATCATAAGCTTATAAAATGAACTACCCTGAGAATAATGCTGACACCCCAAGTAGGGCAGAGTCAAGAGAATCACAGAGATATAGTGCCACTGCCCTGATTAAGGGACATATGATGCTCACCATATTCTCTTATTCCCCTTTAATGTGCACCTTGGTGAAAAGTAAACTATAAGATGTAAATAAATAGCATAGGGCCTGCCTGGATGTTTGGCCCCTCTAAATCTCATATTGAAATTTTATCCCCAGTATTGGAGGTGGGCCTAATTAGAATTGTTTGAGTTATGGGGGCAAATCCCTCATGAATGTCTTGGTCTTCTTGCTCTATTAGTTACCAAGAGAGCTGGTTGTTAAAAAGAGCCCAGCACCTCCCCCACTCTTTTCCCCTCTATCTTGCATCCTCTCTGCCTTGCCATGTGATCTCAGTACACACCAGCTCCTCTTAGCCTTTTGCTGTGAATATAAGCAGTCTGAAGCCCTCACCCAAAGCAGATGCTGGCATCACACTTCTTGTACAGTCTATAGAACTGTGAGCTAAATAAACCTTTCTACTTTATAAATTACCCAGCTTCAGGTAGTCCTTTATAGCAACACTAAATGGACTGAGACACTGGCCTAATGCCTGTAAGGTTTTGCCTATGTATAATCTTATTATGAGAATATCACCTATTGCTTGTGTATACCCACATTGCTGAAATCCACTCATTCCAAAGTATGTCCTTCAAAGAGTAGCACAATTTATATCTAGAGAAAAATTAACATAAGAAGTAAGTACTTAAGAAAATCGTCTTCCTTGAATTCTAATCTATTTAAAGAGTGTAGGATGTGTGTCAACTTGCCTGGGCTACAGGTGCACAGCCATTTAGTCAAACATTATTCTGATTGTGTCTGTATGGATATTTTAGATTACATTACATTTAAATCAATAGATGAGTAAAGAAGATTGCCCTCCCAGTGTGGGTGAACCTCATCCAATCAATTGAAGACCGTAATCAAACAATAAGACTGAGTAAGAGGGAACTTTTCTTGCCTGAGTGGTGTAAGCTGGGACATTGGTCTTTTCCTGCCTCCAGACTCAAACTGAAACATCTGCTCTTTATGGCTTGAGCCTGTTGGCTTTTTGACTAGAACTTACACCATCAGGTCTCCTGTTTCTTAGGCCTTCAGATTTAGACTGGAACTACATCATCATCTCTCCTGTGTCTCCAGCTTTCCATGTGATCATAGAACCTCTCAGACTCCATAATAATGTGAGTCAATTCTCTATAATAAATTTTATATATATATAAAAATTATATGTGTATTATAATATAATATAATATAATATATAATATAACCCCCTGGTTGGGGGCTTCTGGCCCAGAGAATCATTGCACTCTGGGACGGTGCACCTTCCAGTTGTTTCCCATCTGAAAGACAAACTCTCTCTCTCACTCTCTCTCTATCTCTTTCTCTCTTTCCTTCTGTCTTTGACTTTTTCTCTCTCTTTCTCTCTGCTGGTCTTTCCCTGTCTCTGCCAGCTGCTTATGCTGCTGTTCTCCCCTCTTCTTCCCCTTTTTGATGGCTTCGGCAGTGTAAGACTGCCACCTCCTTGGGTTTTTGCACTGAGTGCAATAACTCCATGATTTCCTTGTGATATTTAATGGGGGTTCCCCCAGAGGTTAGGAACTCCCTTTCTTTCCGTATTGCAGCATAGGCATGTTGGATTAGATAAGCATACTTGCCATCTGTATACACATTTATTCTTCTTCCCTTTCCCAGTTCTAAGGCTTGGGTAAGTGCCACTAGTTCTGCTAACTGGGAGCTGGTCCCTGGGGGAAGAGGCTTACTTTCAAGTATGGTTACATCACTAACTATGGCATAACCTGCCCTTCGTATCCCATTCTCCACAAATGAACTTCCATCCGTATATAGGTTAAGGTCAGTATTAGCTAAGGGGACTTCTAAGAGATCATCTTGGGCAGTATAAGTCTGGACTATAATTTGTTGGCAGTCAAGCTCGATTGGTTCCCCATCCTCTGGGAGAAAAGTGGCAGGGTTGAGGGTCGCACTCGTGCATATTTGAAGCACCAGTCCCACAAGGAGTAGCACCTGATATCTAAGCAGGCGGTTGTCTGATAGCCATAAACTTCCTTTGGCATCTAGTTTGCCATTTACATCATGAGTAGTCCAGACAGTGAGACCCTTTCCTTGTATTATTTTGATAGCCTCTGATACTAAGACAGCCACCACCACAACAACCCTTAAACAGTGAGGCCAGCCTTTTGCTACTACATCAGTTTCCTTACTTGGGTATGCCACTGGTTGTGGGGTTTTCCCACGAGTCTGAGTAAGGACTCCAAGAGCTAGCCCTGCTCTCTCTGTGATGCATAAAGAGAAGTTTTGTCCTATGGGAAGGCTTAAAGCTGGTGCTTGAGTTTGTTCCTTCCAATGCCCAGACTTCAGGGTTGATTCCCTCCTCAAGTAGAGGACAACAAATGGGTAACTTGTTCCCCATATTCATGTAGCTAATAGCTCCAGCTTTGGCTAATATATCCCTCCCTATTAAGGGTATGGGGCTTTCAGGCATAACAAGAAAGGCATGTGAAAAGAGCAAAGTACTGAGGAGGTGGGAGAAATACCTGGTTACAGATTGTCCCAGGATTCCTCGGATGGTAACGGACCTTGAGGACAGTCGTCCAGGACAGGAGATTAACACTGAGAAGGCCGCACCAGTGTCCAGGAGGAAGTCAATTTCCTGGGCCTCCATGATTAAACGCACCCGGGGCTCTGTGAGGATGATGACATGAGCTGGCGCTTGCCCCAGGCACCCTCATTCCTGTTGTTGGATCATCTAGTTGGGGGCTTCTGGCCCAGAGAATCATTGCACTCTGGGACAGTGCACCTTCCAGTGATTGCCTCAGCATAGTGGACATGGACGAGGGGGCAGCTTCTCGTTGGACAATCTTTTTTAAAGTGTCCTTGTAAACTACACTGATAACAAGCCCTACCGGGTGATTGGCCTGCTCCATTTTCTGTCCTCTCTGAACCTCCAAGGTTTGTTTGTCTGAGGGCAATGACTAACGCTGCAGCCTTTGTCTGATCTCGCTTTTCCTTTTGGGCCTGTTCCTCTTGGTCCCTATTATAGAACATCAAGGTTGCCAGGTTTAATAATGCCTCCAGATATTGTTCAGGGCCCAGGGCTCACTTTTGGAGCTTTCTCCTGATATCCACGGCTGATTGGGTAGTAAACTTATCTTTTAAGATCAATTGACCCTCAAGTGAGTCTGGTGACAGGGGAGTATATTTTCTTAAGGCCTCTCGTAGCTGCTCGAGGAAGGCAGAAGGTTAGAGGAGGCTTATCATTAATAGGAAGGGGTGCTATAGGGAGGTTAGGATATGGGAGTAAGCTGAAAGGTCCTCCTGTGGGATGTAAATTGCAAGCTTTGCATAGTTTTCTATTTTCTTCAATGAAAAGAAAGCTTGGACATAAGGTATTTCACTCCGTTTGCCTTCCCTCTTACAGAAAAGGTGAAACTGCAGGATAGTACTGTAATTTATACTCCCCTCAGGTGGCCATTTTTCCCTATCAGACAGAGAATATTGGGGCCAGGCCGTAGTGCAGAAAAAAATGAGCTGCATCTTTTTCAGGGTTTGCAGGTTGAATTGGTCCCAATGGCTTAGGATGCATTTCAAGGGTGAGCCTGTTGATGCCTGAGTGTTTCTCATCTGAAAGACAAAACCGCCCATGGTTTTGGTTTGTTTTGTTTCTCCCCCTGCCCAAGAACCCACAAAGGTCTCTGGACCCTGCTGATCAGAATAGTTGCACTCACCGACGCAGCAGCAGAAACACTAATTTTCCTCCTAGACCACCAAGAGGACTGAGGAAGGTCGGATTTAGTGGCCCTTACAGACACATTCTCAAAACCTACACCCTGTCCTCCTAGACCACAAAGAGGACCAAGAAAAATTGGATTTAGTGGCCCTTACCCATGCATTCTCACAAACCTGTTAGAGTCCTAAGCATTCTTCTGTTAGTATTGGGACCTTACCCATGTCCTATAAAGATGTTATGCCCCAAAAATGAAGTGGAGGGTCATACCCTGAGAGAGGGAAGGGATCTTCAGAGTGGGAAGAGTGGTACCTTTTGTTCCCACTTATATGAATAGGAAGGATACAATTTCTGAGGCTCCCCATATCCTAGCTTCAGGAATAGCTTTTGTTAGATCTGCTACTCCGAGGAGGGGTCCTAGAATTCCAGATAGTTCCCCCTACGATGGGGCTTTGGGCAAAAATTACGTCTTTCTGATTGGTGAGTCCAGGTGCCTAAGGAAGGGAATAGAGTACTGGAGTTTATACTAGAAGTCATTCTTATAGGAAAAACTAGAAAAGCACCAGAGATGGGGAGTTGTTTTTAGAAGCAGGGCTAGCCTCGGAGAAGAGAGGCAAGAGGAAGTTTGTCTGGCAGGCATTAGAACCCAGGGGGCAAGGGTTAGGATACATAGGATAGATGTGTGAGTCTTGCTTGGGTGACATGCCTTTGAGAGTTCCTCTCATGGCCGTAGGGTCAACCAACTTGTGGTCAGGACCCCCGGAGATGAATGGCTGTCCTCTCCGTAGACCCTTAGCTCAGCCCAGAAGTACAGGAAAAGCGGAAGCTGGTTCCAGGCAAACCAATGCTCCTAACTCTGAAGAGTTGGGGGTTGTTAGAGAGCCCTTTCCCAGAACGCCTGACACCCATGCCTTTGGTTCAGAGGCCACACTAGTCACTTTTAAATGGCTAACAGGTGCTCAGTATTTAGCCCCCAAATTCTAAGGAAAAATAGGACAGAATAGCAAGTGAAAAGGGTCCGATGGTACTCATCGCTTGGTGATTGTTCCATCTGGGTCACCAAAATGTATCTGGAATTTATTCGTTCCAGTGGGTTCTTAGTCTCGCTGACTTCAAGAACGAAGCCGTGGACCCTCGCGGTGAGTATTACAGCTCATAAAGGTAGTGCAGACCCAAGAGTGAGCAGTAGCAAGATTTATTGCAAAGAATGAAAGAACGAAGCTTCCACAACATGAAGGGGACCCAAGCAGGTTGCCACTGCTGGCTTGGGTGGCCAGCTTTTATTCCCTTATTTGGCCCTGCCTACTGCCTGCTAATTGGTCCATTTTACAGAGCGCTGATTGGTCTGTTTTTACAGAGTGCTGATTGGTGTGTTTACAAACCTTTAGCTAGACAGAAAAGTTCTCCAAGTTCCCACCTGACCCAGTAGCCCAGCCAGCTTCACCTCTCACAGTTACAGAAGCAGCAACTGCAAATATGCACACAAATTCCCCTCAAATCCTGAACTGACCCTAAATTGCACATAGATAAGGCAAGGTTTCAGGGACACTAGCAGAAGGATACAGGTGGAAGGTTTAAAGAACTTCTAGAGATTTCAGTAGCTGCCCATTACTGGAGAGACAGAGATTGGAGTTGGAGTCTTGTCAAGTTAGAAAGGTTTAGTAAATACCTTGCATTTTCCCTTGACACCAAACTCTATATCCAGTAGCAAAAGCAAAACAGAAGTAGGCTTATCCCAACAAAGGTCCAAACCAAGTTTCCACCAGTAATTAAACTGCTTACTATAATAAAACAAGTCATCCTTCATAAAAGATTTCTTTAAATGAAAAGATAAAAAATGGGCAAAGAGATGGGTACATTTTTGGAAAATGTACAAACTATAAATGAACTACATGAAAATTCTAGACTTGAAAAAAGAAGCATATGAAATAAGAAATTTATTGGAGAAGTTTACCAACATATTTAGCACAACAAAAGAAAAGATATATGAAGTTGAATCACAGGAAGATAAAAAGAATTAAGACAAATGAGCAATCCCTCAATGACTTGTGGTATAAAATCTAAAATGCATGTAATCAGAGTCCCAGAAATAGAAGATAAAGAAAAGGGAAAAAGTCACTTTTTCAATACATAAATACAGGAAGATCAGAGAACCCCAGGAAGAATATTTAAAAATACAAAAGAAAACAGATAAATAAAAACAGGCAATTTGGAATCAATCTTACATTAACCAAAGAAAAGAAAAGAAAATTTTAAAATTGGTTGAGGGAGGGGGAACTATTGCTTACTGGGGAACAACAATAAGAATGACAGCATTAGGAGATAGAAGATAAGAAAACAATTTTTAAAGTGTTACAAAAAAAAAAAAGGTTAGCCTAAGATGATATAAACTGGGAAATTGTCCTTAAGAGATGAAAGCCAAATAAATACATTTGCAGAAAAATCAAAATCTTGAGAATGTGTTGCATATAGATTTGCACTCCAACAAATGCTACAGGTTTCTCAAGCTGAATGGAAATCATACCAGATAAAAGTACAGTTGTTCCTCAGTGTCCGTGGGACCACCCCACCCCCACCCCCTCCCTGGGGATACCACAATTCACAGAGGCTTAAGTCCTTTATCTAACAAATGTATTATTGCATGTAACCTACACATTTTCTCTTGTATACCTCAAATCATCTCTAAATTACTAATAATACCGAATACAATGTAAATGCTGTATAAATAGTAGTTATACTGTATTGATTGGGGGATAATGACAAGAAAAAAAGTCTATACAGTACAGACCCAACCATTTCTTTATCAAATATTTTCCATCTGCACGTATATAAATCTGTAGATGCAGAACTCACAGATGAGAAGGGCCAACTGTACAGATCTCTGAGAAATTTAATAATGAATATGTGGGTAATAATAAATACTTTTTTCTTAAATTCTTTGGAAGTTAACTCACAGTTTAAATAAAAACAGTATTTTTTTTTTTTTTTGGTAAGACTTATAATAGATCCAAAGTAAAATTCATTATAACTATAGCATAATAGACAGGAGGTGAGTAAATATAATAAATTACAATGTTGCAAGGTTCTTACTTTTTCCACAAGGTAGTAAAATATTAATCCGTAGTAGTCTGTTGCGTGTGTGCATTCTAATACCTAGAGTAATCTATCGACAAAATAATATAATGAAGGGACTCTAAAAATCAAATAGGACAATAAAATGAATCCTAAACAATACTCTGCTGAAAATAAGTCAGTAAAAGGAAGAACAAAGATCAGAGGGTGCAGATACATAAAACTTAGCAAGACAGTGAGTTATAACATCAATAAGTTTATTAAATGTAATGAATAAAACACTCTAATTAAACTTATGTCAATAAATCAATGTGAAAATAATTTACTTTGCCCAGATAAAGATAATAGACTAAATATAGGGATTTAATTTCTGCTCATTTCCTGCCTTATATAAGGCTACTAAAATTAGGGTAAAAGTGTTTTATTTTTCTTTTTGCCCCAAATGGTGTTTTGGGTGTTTATCCCTAAATCAAAGAGAATATGAAAGGAAACAACACATTAAAGATATGTGTGTGTGTGTGTGTATGTGTGTGTGTGTGTGTATATATATATATTTCAGAAAGTGATAAAAAAAGAAAGAAGAAATCATCAATGACATAAGTCAAGAAGACGTCACAGAACTGAAGGACATAGACATGAGCTCCCAGATGTAAACGGCTCACCAAGCAACTGGTACAATGGTTGTCAATTAACTCACATCATTGTGAAATTTCAAAGTGCTGAAGGCAAACAGAAGGTGCTACTGGCATGCAGAGAGGCCAAAAAAAAAAAAAAAAACAAAAACAAAAACAAAAAATGTTTTTTGTACAAAGGTATGGAGGCTAGTTGATGGAATTTTTTTTTTTTTAAGCTAGAAGACAGTGGAGCAAGTCTTCAAAATTCTGAGCAAAAATGATTTCTAATCTACAGTTCCATACTAATGCTTTGTAATTTTACTTCTAATGTACCATTTTTAATAAGCTACTGAAAATAGAATCCAATAATTTAAACAACAATAAAAAGTAACCAAGAAGGAGAAAGACAAGAAATCTAAGAAATAGGGAATCCATCACAGGATGGAAGTTGAAGGAATCCACAGGGTGATTGTAGAGGGAAAGCCAATTCATATTCATTTGCTATGCAGCAGGTCAGAAATCTCCAAAAGAGATTTTTTTTCAAGAAAATAATGGGTAGAATATTTAATAGGATTTAATCTAGTAAGAATAAAATTGTGCACACCAGTTAAGGAAGGTTTGGGTTTGAAATACTAAGATAATATAAAATACTAAGACAAAAATAGTAACCCATCAACAAGGGCAAATGACCAGGCCAAACATATGCCATGTCTGCTAAAATGGCAACAAGCCACTCTTAACAATGAAGCTAATTAGTGAGGGAAAATCATGAAAATTATGGAGACAGGAGCAGTAGTCGAGTTTAGATTATTTATTGTTCACTGCATTCTTGGAGAACACACAGAAATCTAATGGAGCTGGAGGTCAGATTCTGTGTGAGAGACTTTAAAATTACATGATGAGGGAAAAGTCATGCAATTTAAATGGATACTGACTCTTACTGGTATTATAAGAGGCTAGCATCCAACAGCAATACGATATGGAAACCAACCCTATTTTATAAGCACCCTATTTATGTATGGGAATCACTTACCTTTCTAAAATGTTATAGGCACCCTCTGAGGTGGCCACTAATGATCAGCACTTCCTGGTGTTCATATTTTTGTTTAATCTCCCATTCTTTGAGTGTAGGCTGGACTTATTGACTCACTTCTAAAGAATGGAGTACTGTAGAATATCACTTTCTAAATTAGGTTATAAGAAGACTGTGGCTTCCATCTTTGGTTCTCCCTCTCCCTCTGTCTTAACTTGCTCACTCTGAGTTCCATGTCATGGGGCAGACCTGTATATCAGCCCACATAGTTGAACTTGGAAACAGATCTTCTAAATCTTACCAAGGTCACATGTGTGAACTTGTGACTCTCCCCCAAGTCAAGTTTTGAAATTACTGGACTCCTTAATTACATCCTCATAAGGCAGTGAACCATAACCCTGCAGCTCAATTACTCCTCCTTATGACTCACTGTAACTGTGAAGTAATAAATCTTTGTTGCTTTCAGTTGCTATGTCCTGGGGAAATTTGTTATGCAGCAATAGACAGCTAATACACCTAGTGTGATCAGAAAGCTGGGCTTCGATCCTTGTAGTTACAGCTTATATGGTAAGGCGAATGGTTGACCCAATTTACCCCCTCGGCTTTCTACCAAAATTGATTGCCTTAAGCACTCAGATATGACCAGTTTTCATAGAATTTTGTAGGAGGCCATCTTGCAAAGAAGTCTTAGACAAACTGATCTTTGATTCTCAGTTTATACCTTCTCTGTGATCACAAAAGGGGACTTCATAGATTAGAAAGATATAGACATCAGACCTATAGATCAGATTAGAACACACTAGTATGTCAGTAACTTGTAGTTGCAATCCTAGTCACAAATACGACTATGATAAACTCTGGAGGATGGATAACAGAATACATAGGAGAAGAAACACTTCAAAAATACGCTTGAAACTCTCTTCTATATCAGACTGTAGGAGCTCTGACCTGGATAGAGAAGAGGTCCCAACATTCTTACTGGCGTGCCTTATACAAACACCCTTCCTGTTACTCTATTCAGGAAAATGATTCTCCTACTTTTCCACTTGTTGATAACCTATATAAAACATAATGCTGGTAAGGATGTAGCACTTCTTCATTGGCCAGTATTGAAAAGCCATTACATTGTATAAAACTACTCTTGCCAAAGAATCTTAGGTAGCCCACTGTGACTCCAAGTCCCAGACTATCTAGTTGGCCATTTGACTTAGCTTGACTTAGTAAAAAATCTATATTGTAGTCAGATTAATCACTCCTACATGGGGATAAAATATAACTGAGGTTGTGGATTATTTTGACTTTCACTATCAGTGCCCTTTCCTTCAGTAATATAACTTATTTGAACCACAGGGGTCAGAAAACAAGCCCTAGAAAACTCACTGTGGCCAGATAACCAATTTAAGGCAGCATATTAGAGTCTCCTTTGGCAGGCAGGGGAGCATCACGTATCTACACAGAAAGAACCACATGGAAAGGGCACGTTGTCCCATCCAGAGGGGGCCATTTATAGTCCTAGGGTCCAGTCACTGGCTGCTCTCATAGATCTTATATTTTAGTGGGTAAGACAGACAATAAAGCAAAGAACCATTTCAAAGAGCTGTGAGTGCTATGAAGAAAAAAATGGGTTATGGGTAGAGAGCAACTGAGGAGGATGTGTGGGAGATATTTAATAGGGTTAACAAGACAGGTCCCTCTAAAGGAATGATATTTGAGTTCAGAGCTAGTCATACAAAATATTGGAGAAAATATTCCAGATGACAAACAAACAAGTTCACAGTGAGGAAGAAGCTTGGTATGTCCCTGAAACAGGAAGCTACTATGACTTGAAAGTGAGTGGGAGAGTGTGCAAAAGAGTTCCAAGGGCAAAGGGCCATGTAGAGCCTTGAATGTTTGGGTAAAATTTTTAATTTTAATTTTGTGTATGAGCTGAAACCACTGGGAAATTTTTAGCAGAAAAGCAATAGGACCTGATTCAAGTTTTTAAAAAGATGTCTTTCTATCTTGTTTGATAATTGATTCCAGGGCATGAAGCAAAAAGTCCAATGAGTAGACCATTGTGGTAGTTCAAACCAGAGATGACAGTGGCTTGGAATAAATGAGAACAGAGGCATGACAATGTGTAGACTGGGTCCCCAAATATTTTGGGGGGAAAAGTTTAATAATTTGCTGATAGACTGGAAATGAGGAGAGACAGAAAGCGAAAAATCAAAAAATGATTCTCAAAGATTTACCTTGAGAAGGAGGGAGCTGGTAGTAGAGAAGGTGAAATAAAGCCTACTGTTTTTCATCTATGTAATACTGAGATGTTATTAGCCATCTAAATGAAGATGTCAAGATGAAGGGTCAGTTGAGGTGAGAAACTGAATAAAAATTCAGGACTTGTGATACAAATTAGAGACTTATCACTGTATCCATGGTGTGTAAAATTGTAGAACTAGTTGAGATTAATAAAGAAAAAAAATTCGTTACAAGAATCATTGGATAGATTTAGGGATATGGCAGATGGGAGGTAGGACAAGATTGCTCCAGACACAGCAGTATGTGGAGGCTCACACTGTGAATTTTAGCTCCAGATCGACTACAAGAACAAACCAGAAATCCTGAGAACACCCACAGACCCTCTGAAGGAAGTGGACTACTCCTGCAGGACCCAGGAAACACCCTGAATACTGTGAGTGCCCCAACTGCAGAAGTGGGAAAGGGAAAGCCTCCTCTCCCAAACACACACCCTCACTGGAGAAGTCGAAGGTCTGTTTGTGGGAGAAGTTTCTGACTTCACTTGGAGCTGAGTCAAGTTAGAGAGTCGAGCTGGACAAAATACAAGGGTAGAGGAAGGAGCAGAAAAGCCCTGAGAGCTTGCTGGGTCCTGATGCAGCCTATTCTTGCTTGGCACCATAAGGATCCATCAGGAGGGTGGCCAGAGAAGCCGGGGGTAAAAATCCACAGGCAGAAGGAATTCTCTAGCTGAACTTTGTAACAATTTGAACAGGGCGAGAAGTCTCCTAGCCAGAACTTGGGAGAGGATGTGAATCCGACTTAGGGACTTCACAGGTGGAGGAAGAACTAAAGCAAAAAGAACAAATCTGGAGGCATCACACTGCCTGATTTCAAACTATACTATAAAGCCATAGTCACCAAAACAGCGTGGTACTAGTATAAAAATAGGCACATAGACCAATGGAACAGAATAGAAAACCCAGAAATAAACCCAAATACTTACAGTCAACTGATCTTTGGTAAAGCAAACAAAAAATAAAGTGAGGAAAGGACACCCTTTTCAACAAATGGTGCTGGGATAATTGGCTAGCCACATGTAGGAAACTGGATCCTCATCTCTCACCTTATACAAATACCAACTCAAGATGGATTGAAAATTTAAAACTAAGACCTGAAACTATAAAAATTCTAGAAGATAACATGGAAAAACCCTTCTAGACATGATTTAGGCAAGGATTTCATGACCAAGAACTCAAAAGCAAATGCAATAAAAACAAAGATAAATATCTGGGACAAAACTAAGAGAGCTTTTGCATGGCAAAAAGGAACAGTCAGCAGAGTAAACAGACAACCCACAAAGCGGGAGAAAATCATCACAATCTATACATCTGACAAAGGACTAATATCCAGAATCTACAACAAACTTGAAAACAATCCCATCAAAAACTGGGCTAAGCACATGAATAGACAATTCTCAAAAGAAGATATACAAATGGCCAACAAACATATGAAAAAATGTTCAACATCACTAATGATCAGGGAAATGCAAATCAAAACCACAATGTGAGACCACCTTACTCCTGCAAGAATGACCATAATCAAAAAATCAAAAAACAGTAGATGTTGGTGTGGATGTGGTGATCAGGGAACACTTCTACACTGCTGGTGGGAATGCAAACTAGAACAGCCACTACAGAAAACAGTGTGAAGATTCCTTAAAGAACTAAAAGTAGAACTACCATTTGATCCATTAATCCCACTACTGCGTATCTACCTAGAGGAAAATAAGTTGTTATTTGAAAAAGATACTTGCCCACGTATGTTTATAGCAGCACAATTTACAATTGCAAAATAGTGGAACCAACCCAAATGCCCATCAATCAATGAATGGATAATGAAACTGTGGTATATATACACATGATGGAATACTACTCAGCTACAAAAAGGAATGAATTAACAGCATTTACAGTGACCTGGATGAGATTGGAGACGATTATTCTAAGTGAAGTAACTCAGGAATGGAAAACCAAACATTGTATGTTCTCACTGATATGTGGAAGCTAAGCTATGAGGACACAAAGGCATAAGAATAATACAATGGACTTTGGAGACTTGGGGGGAAGAGTGGGAGTGGGGCTAGGGATAAAATGAAACAAATATGGCACAGTGTATACAGCTCAGGTGACGGATGCACCAAAATCTCACACATCACCACTAAAGAATTTACTCATGTAACCAAATACCACCTATATCCCAATAACTTACAGTAAAATAAAACAATAAAAATTTCTTTTAAAAACCCATAAAATATATGAGATGATATTCACAAAAAAAAAGAATCCTTGGACTTTTCAGTTAAGGTAAAACAATTCCTGGGATTTTCACGTATGAACCATTGGGTCGTCAAAGCAAAAAGAGGCCTCCTCAGTAAATAATGTATTAATATTTCGGTAACTGTGTCTTTGAGAACCTAAATTATCCAAACTCTTCATGTATGTGAACTCACTGAGTGACACCAAGTCCGTGTAGTTTCCTTTGTGTAGGTGACTAGTATTTTCTTTAATATTGTAATTATCAGAAGAGAGAAAATGAATTACTGTGCTAAATCTGTATCTATAAAGACAGTGGTATGGAGGCATGGCTTTTTAACATAATGACTTAGTCTTGTTGATTCATTTTAGAAAAGAGATTGCCATAAAATATGTGGTAAATTGGAGATTCTCAATAATGACGACTTTAAATATTTTCTACATAAATATTCACACGACTCTTTTCCATTGAAGCTGTTAGTACCTGTCCATTAGTACCTGTATAAATGTTCTAACATAGGCAGTTGTACAACCAATGCTAAATGAAATAAAAAAGACACATTTCATTTCAGAGAAGTCTTGTGTTCTTCTCACCTATTTTTGAAGATTGAAGATTAGTCTGTTTTCTTCTTCTTATATCAAAAGAGGTATATTTCCTTTTTGTTTTATTTTTTCAGAGAAAACTCCAAGTATTTTTTGCAAGGAAAAGATGATGATACTGATGATGATGGTGATGGTGGTGGTGGTACTGATTAGAGTGCTGATGGTAGTAGTCCTGGTGAGTACGTTGTTGATCATAGCTAATCATCACTGAGATACTACTATATTTCAAGTGCTGAGATAGGAGCTTAAACTGTGTTCTTGCAACACAACAAAATGCAAATTATTTACTTATTTTGCAGATTAACAAAATGAAGATGAAACACAGTAAATTACTTTTTCAAATTACTTGACTGGTAAGACTAGGATCCACATCCTGGTCTATCTAACTCCAAAGCATTTATTCTTTACACTTTTTCATCCTGCACATCGATCTATTAGAGTTCTTGTCTTTATGTTAGTCATACTCCTATGTTTAAAAGCAAATGAAGATAATTCCTAAGTCAAATGTGTGTGTATGTGTGTTTACATTTCTAAGGATACTGAGACAATTGCTATATAAAATTCAAAGGAAATATGGCTTCACAAATTGTAGCAGATGTCCCAACTGTATCCCCGGAGATCTCACCATTATAAAGAACTACTGGGCTTCCAACTGCCTGAAGGTACCACGACAGATCAGAAAGTGTTAAAATACATTCTGCCACCCACCCCATGCCCAGTATCTCTCAACCAATGATAGATTTAGTATACAAATCCTTAGCTCCTTTGCCCCTGATCTGAGCTAACTCTGAGGCACTTGTCATATATGACCCCAGAGTTCCCACTTGAAATTCCCATTTATCTTGCCCTACAGGTAACCGGCTTGAAAATGTACTCTTTATTTTGTGCCTTTTCTTTTCTGCCTCAGTTCTCCACTCTCCTAACAATGCTTCCTGGGATCTCCTGCCAAGTAAACCAGTACATTTCAAACCCTAGCCTCAGGGTCTACTTCTAAAGGAACTCAAACTAATTTTCTCATGAATTTCCATGTTTTTATTATGGCTTGAAAATTTTGGGTTACCTATTGAGATTGTATAGCAATGAAAATATTTGAGCAGATTGCAGGCAGTGTTATATCCACCATGGTACTCTCCCTTCATTTTTAATGAAATAGAGTTTCAACTGTGTTCACTGCATTCTCAATCCCTAGCTATTAGATCTGGGACAGCTTTGCCTTTAAACTAAAGGTTATTTGATTTTTTGGGGCCACTAACAGTGCAATGCTTGGAACTTCCTATATTTATCTAATGCAAAGTCCTTTATGTGTGGTAAACAAGAGTCTAAGGCTCAATGGACTCTCACATTTCATCATAGTTGCTATAGCACTCCTGACCTCAGCCTAGAATTGTGAGGGTGCAGGGCTGCTCCCAAACAAGTGAGGTTGAGTTATTTTGTTTACTTGACACTTTTGACAGAAGAGAGAGCTTTCATTCTAAAGGACTCATTCCTGTAGAAGTTTGATTTACAGGCATACCCCAGAGATATTGTAAGTTCAGGTCCAGACCACCGCAATCAAGTGAATATCACAATAAAGCGACTGACACAAAATTTTTGGTTTCCCAATGCATATAAAAGTTGTGTTTACACCACACTGTAGTCTATTAAGTATACAATGACATTACATATAAAAATTACACATATCTTAATTTTAAAATACTTTATTACTAAGACACGCTAACAATCATTTGAGCCTTCAGCCAATTACAATCTTTTTGCTCGGGGAGGGTCTTTCCTCAATGTTGATGGCTAACGGCTAATCTGGGTGATGGATGCTCAAGGTTGGGTGGTTGTGGCAATTTGTGAAAATAAGGCAACAGTGAAGCTTGTCATATTAATTGACCCTTCCTTTCATGAAGATTATCTGTGCATGTGATACTGTTTAATAGCATTTTGTCAGCAGTAAAACTTCTTTCAAAATTGGAGGCAATTTTTTCAAACCCTGCCACTGCTTTGCTAACTAAGTTTATGTTATAGTCTAATTTCTTTGTTGTCACTTAAACAACATACACAGCATTTTCACCAGGAGCAGATTCCATCTCAAGAAACACTTTCATTGCTCATCCATAAGGAGCAACTTGTCATCCAGTCAAGTTTTATCATGAGAATGCAGCAATTCAGTCATTTCTTCCAGCTCCACTTCTAATCCTAGTTCTTTTGCTGTTTCCACCACAACTACAGTGACTTCCTCCACTAAGTCATTCACAGAGGTTGAGATTATCTTCTTCCAAATTCCAGTTAATGTTGATATTTTGACCACTGCCCATGAGCCTCAAATGTTCTTAATGGCATCTAGAATCATAAATTTTTTCCAGAATAGTTTCAATTGGCTTTGCCCAGGTCTGTTAGAGGAATCACTATCTACGACAGCTGTACCTTTACAAAGTGTATTTCTTAAAAAATAAGACTTGAAAGTCAAAATTACTCCTTGATCCATGGGCTACAGAATATATGTTGTGTTAGCAAGCATGAAAACATTCATTTTATTGTACATCTCCATCGGAGATTGTGGGTGATGAGGTGCCATACCTATAAGAAATAATATTTTTAAAGGAATTTCTTTTTCTGAGTAGTAGGTCTCAACAGTGGGCTTAAAATACTCAGTAAACCATGATGTAAACAGATGTGCTGTCATCCAGGCTTTGCTGTTCCATTTATAGAGCATGGGAAGAGTAGATTTGGCATAATAATAAGGACCTTAATATTTTGGGGATGGTAAATAAGCATTGGCTTCAACTTTAAGTCACCAGCTACATTAGCTCCTAACAGGAGAATCAGCCTGTCCTTTGAAGGATTTGAAGCCAGGCATTGACTCCTCTCTAACTATAAAAGCGCTAAATGGCATCATCTTCCAATAGAAGGCTGTTTCATCTATATTGAAAATCAGTTGTTTAGTGTAGCCACCTCCATAAATATCTCAGCTACATCTTCCAGATAACTTGCAGTTTCTATATCTGCACTTCAGCTTTACCTTGTATTTTTAAGTCATGAAGATGACTTTTTTTCCTGAAAACTCATCAACCAACCTCTGCTTGTTTCAAACTTTTTCTTCAATAGCTTCCTCACTTCTCTCAGCCTTCCTTGAAGATTAAAGGCTTTCTCTAAAGTAGACTTTGGCCTGAGGAAATGTTATGGCTGGTGTGATCTTCTTTCCAGACCACTAAAGCTTTTTTCCATATCGGCAGTAAGGTTACTTTCTTACAATTGGTGCATACCCTGGAGTAGCACTTTTAATTTCCTTTTCCTTTGCATTCACAACTGGGCTAACAGTTTGGCTATCTTTCAGCCTTTCTGGGCTTTTGACATGCCTTTCTTCCTAAGCTTAATCATTTATAGCTTTTGATTAAAAGTGAAAGATGTATAACTATTCTTTTCATTTGAACACTTGGAGACCATTGTAGGGTTATTAATTGGCCTAATTTCAATATTGTTGCACCGCAGGGAATAAGGAAGCCTAAGAAGGAGAAGAGAGATAGGGAAACAGCCAGTGGGTGGAGCAGTCAGAACACACACAACATTTATAACTTTAGTTCACCGTCTTATGTGAGCAGGGTTTGTGGCAGCCCAAAACAATCGCAATAGGTACATCAAAAATCAGTGATCACAGATTACGATAACAGATATAATAATAATGAAAAAGTGAAATATTGTGAGAGTTACCAAAATGTGACACAGGGACAGGAAGTAAGCACCTGCTGTTGGCAAACTGATACTGATAGACTTGTTGGACACGGTTTCTGCACACCTTCAATTTGCAAAAATTGTAGTATCTATGAAGTGTAATAAAGTGAAGTGCAATAAGGTAAGGTATTCCTGTACACAGTGTAGAACTTAGATGTAATTCTGAATGATTCTGGCTTACCTTCACTCACATTTCTTTATTCCATAAAATTTTTAACTCATTTTATAATTTGTTTTATAAGATAGCTAATGGGTTGTTCATTAACTTATTTAGAGTAGTGGACAATGGTTTGTTTACACTAAGCTCATTTTTTGCTGCTGTATAATTAAATATTTTTTTCTGAATTTAACTTACTCTGCAGGCATTGTTGGAGAAAACGCATCTGCAGTATTTACGTTTGTAACTCCTTTTTAAATTTACTAGCACAGGGAAATTTTATTCATTTTTAACACATCTTAGGTTTGGTTCTTTGTCTCTTAATCAAATAGAGATCATAATTACTAGAACATTGAATGTCCCATATGAATTTCTCATGCTCCTTACTCTCTGAGAATTCATCTGCACAATTTAACCACAGGAAGAAATAAACATTTCTTTGGATTTATAAGAAGTAAAATATTCAAACCTCAACCGAAGAAACATTCATATCATGTGGGTATGTTCAAGAAAAAAAAAATGTAAGCCAGACCATCCACCAACACATGAAAAGAGATAGTCACTTCTCTCATCTTGGGGCTGGAAACCCCTTTTCCAACTGACATTTCCAACATCTGAAATATAGCTGCCATCACATTAACCAGATATACAGCACTCTGAGCTGAAAGCATAAATTGTACACATCTTGCTGTCAGTAGCCGTGAAAAGGAAATGTAGGTGCAAGGTCAACACAAACCCCTCCTATAGGAGAAGTCTACTAATTGAGAGGGGATCAGAGATCCTGCTATTGCTGGGATTATCCTGTTTTTTGTCAAGCTATGTCCTGGGACCAAGAGGCTCAGGAAATGAGCAGGAAGACTTTGTTCTGGATGAAAAGGACTACTTCATGTAGCCTTTGACATGCTTTGAGAGGGAGGATGGAATAAGGGAGAAATAGCATCACATTAAACTCCCGGCTTTACTATTTACCAGCTGTGCAACCATTTAAACACTTGTGTAACAATTTAAACACTTGACCCTTGGTTTTCTCAACTGTGCTGTAGAGGATAATCATTACTTCTTTAACGTACCCCTACAGAGATTTTGTAGGGAATAGATGACGTGATGCATGGGAAAGCACATTGTGTATTGTAAAACTGCATGCAGTAATTATAATGACTTACTTTTATTGACCCTGTAGTGCATGCTAGATATCCTTCTCAGGGTTTCATATAATACCTCATTAAATCCTCATGGCAAACTTTGAAAAGGTACTATTATTATTTTCATTGTACATTTCAGTAACTTGAACAAGGTTACAGGACAAGTAGAATATGGCAGAGATAGAATGTGAACTCAAGCGATCAAATTCAAAAGACTATACTCTAAAGCAATGGCACTCAGGGAGTGGTCCATCAGTGCCTGTGCACAAGATAAGTGCAGAAATTGAGCACAAATGTTTCAAAACTTATATGGCTTTTTGATATTGCCTCAACGTCAATACACGATCGTTTTTATAGTAATATGTGTTAACTGTCATTTATGAAATACCGGTCCACAATGGATTGAAAATAACTCATGTTTCATCACAGATGGTTCGAAAAGCACTGTTCTGAAACACTACAGAACAAGGCTGTAAGTGTTACAAACTTGTAATTGATTTTGTTATTGGAATATCATGGGCAACTTGTAAGACAGACTTGCTAAGAGAATTAGAAGAGAAGCTTTATAAATAATTATATCTAATTGAATGTTCTTATGACTATTATAAAGATAAACAATAATTTATTAAACTAATATCAGGCTTTTGAGTTCAGTCCTCTGGGTCTGGCCAAATTTCTCCACTTTCTTTCCCTCTTTTTCCTGCCCTGTACTTTAGATAGAGTACTACTAGAACAGTAGTTTTTCTACAAAACAAATATTCTACAATATATAAATAGTATGGGGGGAGCACAGGGGAGTTTCATCTCTGGGAGAAAGAGACTTGCACTGGCCACAATCGCAAATATCCCCCAAATAAAAAATGGGGGGAAATGAACAACTGTTATTAGAAATCTTGTGTCTAATCAATTATGGAATAAATGAAAAACATCTTTATTTTGCCTGAGATTTTATAACAATGCTTGGAAATATATTGAAATTCCATTTTTCTCCATGAGACAGTTTCTAGGTCTGACTTGTTTAGAATAAATGCTTGAATTTTTACTTTCACTGAAATCTTCTTATATATCAATCAAACTTATTTCATTTTCTCAAAGAACTGCAATTTTCTTTTCTGCATTTTTTTTCATTCAAATCCGACCTCAAAGGAAGAAATTCTGATAAAATAAGAAATTCCTAAAGATTATTTTAAATATCTTTTCTGGGTTACACATGAAACCCATTGTTCAAGGCTTGTGGAGCACTTACGTAAAAACCAGTTTCAGTCAGAAATTGAACTCATAAGCATATGTTGTATAAGGATTATAAAATCTAATTTGGTGAGAAGAACAAATGAACATATAAGCTTGAATTAAAAATAAATATAAAATTTAAGAAGTAAGTTACATTTGGAAATTTTGGTCTAAGAATAAACGTCTCCATGAAAGATATAGAAAGGAGGTTGATTTTTTTTTGGAAACATTGGGATTTATTTATCTTTCTCTACTAAAGATATATAGTTTCTTCTTAGCACAACAGTCAAGACAGCACCTTGGACTCTCAGAGATGGTAAATTCTACTCCCAATTGCTCCATTAACCCAATATATGACCTTGGAAGTTTCTCTAAATCCCTTGGTGCCTCAGTTTCCTTTTCTATCAAATACGTATGTCTGAAATAACTAAATCACTTCGCATTGCCTTTAGTGGGGGAAAAAACAGGAAAAGAGAAGAGAGTAAAATATCTGAGATTAAAGAAAGTTGGCATCTAAATGCCATGTATCAGTTGAATTGTAATATGTATGAAACTCAAATGGGAGTAAATAACAGTAACAAAAATCAGTTGAATTTTAATACGTATGAAATTTAAATGGGAGTAAATAATAGTAACTTAAATAGGAGTAACAGTAACTATTATAGATTACTGTAAAGTACTTAACAGGGGGCTCTGGTACATAGTAAGCCTCAGTAAACTTTAGCTTTTACTGTTGTTTTTATTATCATCATTACTATTATGATAAAAATCAAGAGTAAAAGCAGCAGTCAGTGTGAGTGTAGTGGGGAAGGGGATTTACTCTAGGAAGTAGACCTTGTAGAACTGAAGGAGGAGCTAGAGGAATTCAAGTTTTGAAAGGGAATTGGAGGATTGGAGAAAGTGTTGTCGATCAGTCAATCTATGAACCAAGGCCATCAATTCATCAAAACTAGTATTGCCAGACCCAACAAATTAAAAAGTACAGGATGCTCAGTTCAATTAGGATTTTAAATAAATAAATGCTTTTTTTTTTTTTTTTTTTTTTTTAAGATTGATTATGTCCCTGCAGTGGAGGACTATGTCTTTGAAGATAAAATGCCACGATTAATTCTCTGACACGTTCAGGATTGGCCTTATTAGGAGATAATAGATTATTACCAATATTTCACCGCTATAATTAACTCTTGCATTATTTGGGACATACTTGTACAAAAATATTTATTGTTTACCTGAAATTACAATTTAAATAAATGTTTTGTATTTTACCTGTTAATCTTAGACTATGAAAGGAGAGTTCTTAGGGAGAGTTATGGGAAGGTTATCTCCTCTGTCCTTGTCTCACCACTGTAGGTCCACAACCTGGCATTTAGTGGTAGGCCTGGAGCTGCTCTTGGTCAACAAGGTCAGAAGTTAGGAAGAAGAGCTATATATTAAGCAGAAGAGAGTGAGAAGAAACAGGAACCCACTTCTGCATCTGTCTATAGCGACATCTGATTATAACAACCTCCAAAAGATAATGGCTGCTGCTTCATTTCCAACCCTCCAAATCTCAAGCAAGTACACCTCTGGGACAACTGTAACCTATAACTCTATAGGGAAGAGGTTTCTGAGAACTGTATGTCACAGCTTAACCATATGAAGACAATACAAACCATCCTGATGATGATGATGATTGATGATAATGAAGATAATAATATGAGTGTTTTCTCAAGGAAGGCTACTTTTTGATGGCAGTTGTGGGAGACATTAGAGAAGTTTCATTTTTACCTAAATGGTTGGTAAATAAATTACTGTGTGACAGTAAATTATTGTGTGACAGAGTTCAAGTTATATGATATAGTAGATTCACATTATGCCAAAAACTGTAAGACTCCCAGACACAGCCCAGGAATTCATTTTGAGAGTTTTCATAGGCTTCTGAATGTGCTACCATCTATGCTCTTAATTTAAACCTTGATTTGCTGTGTAGACAACAGCCTATTCTGAAAAAACACTAAATGCTGCAGTGCAGGACTATCTGTTGTGGATAAAGTAACAAAATTACATTTTCAACCCATTATGGTCATCCTCTTGTTTGGAAGATGTAGATTGTTACCAATATTTAACTCTTATAATTAACTTGAATAAGTTTCCTTACAAAATAAATATGTACACTTGTAAATATTCCATTATAGTATCTTTCTTAGTGTAGATATCCTGGAGTAAAAGAAAAATATTTAGAAAACAAAGTAATAATTTTTGAAGCAAAGTATCTATTATCAGATTTTTCTCCAGATGGGTATTACCAATTACACATCCACCAGCCCAGCAATGTGAAAATATCATCTCCCACACCCCCACCCACACCCACGCTGACAATTATTATTAAAAACTAATTTTTACCAACTTGAGAAGGAAACAGCGCTATTTTAATTTTTTTCTGTGGTGGATTCATATGTTTACTAGATATGTATATGTATCCTTCTATGAGATACTTGTTAGGTTATTTCCCATTTCTCTGTTGTGGCATTCATTTGTTTTTCTTGTTAATAACACTCCCGAAGTTTTATGTTAGTCTTTTCATTTGTTTATACTATTTTATGGCAAAGGATTTTCTTAATTAAGTGGTTGTAGTCAAATCTGCTAGCTTTTATCCTTGTTTTTGGTTTGTAATGTCATGTATAGACATGCCTATCTACGATTGAAAGTATTTTAAAAAGCAATTTGTACGTTTTCTACTTTTTAAGAATGTGCATTTTCTACCAAAGTCTTTGGTTTGATATGTGCAATGAAGAAGAATATCTAACAATACCTCAAGTTTTCTCAAATAATATTCCAATTATCCTAATATTCTTTGTGACTTAAAATTCCTATTCTGACTTAAAAAGACTTTTATCATAAGTGCTGTATATAATCATAGTCTTAGCACATAGTGTGAGTCCTACAGTCAGACTACAAGGTAATTACTGTCACTTACAAGCCGTGTGACCTTAAGCGATTTATTTAATCACCCTGTGACTAAGTTTTCTAATCTGTAAAATTGGAATAATGTGAGGATAAAATTATCACAAGGATTAGTAAGCTGAATTAACACGTGTAAAGCTCAGAGACGACTGCCTGGCACATAGTGAATATGCGAGAAATGTTACTGGTTGTTGTGTAGCAAGATGTACAATGAAACACTGCCACAGTTTCAGATTTTGGGATTTGAGGACTGGTCTTGGAGGGTCACCTTGGAGAGAGTCTCATAGAGTCCCACATCTACCCTCTGCCTCCATGAGATAGGATCCTCCACTTTGATGAGATATTACCACTTGGAGAACTTGCTACATGTCAATCCCTGCTATGGGCAAAGTAGACTTTTAATCTAATACAGTAGACTTGAAATCATTGAAATGTGAGAGAAGAGCTGGAGCCAGAATGAGATAAAAAAGGGCCTGAGACTACACTCCAAATTGTTAATATATTTAAGGGATAGAAGAAAGAAAAGGAGAACTGTTCGAGAAAATAGAAAGAAATTGTTTCCCGGATCAAAAAGCAGTTCTAGACTGAACTATGTCTCCCACCCCTGGGAGTATTGAAGCTCTAGCCCTCAATGGGACTATATTTGAAGATAAGACCTGTAAAGATGTAATTAAAGTTAAATGAGGTCCTAAGAGTGGGGCCCTAATCCAATAAAGCCTGTGTTCTTGTAAGAAGAGGAAGAGACTTCAAGGATGCCTGGAAAGGCCATGTGAGGACACAGCCAGGCAGGAGCCATCTGCAAGCCAAGAAGAGAGCCCTCAGGAGAAACCACACTTGGTGACACCTGGATCTTGGCTGTCCAACCTCCAGAATTGTAAGAAATACATTTCTGTTGTTGTAGTCACCCAGTCCCTGGGATTTTGTCATGGCGGCCCTGGCAGACAAATATAGGATCCAAGAGAAGAGAGAGTTTGAAAAAGGAGGGAGGGAGTGATTGTGAGAAGTGCTGCTGAAAACATAACAATAAAGTAAGCTGAGAACTTCAGTGTCTGTTGGATCAGGAAATAAGAAGTCATTATTAATTTTGACAACAACATTTCAATGGACTGGTAGAGGCCGGTTGCAGTGAATTGAAGACTAAAGAGCAGGATTCACATAGAAAATATGGCAATATTTCAAATCATCAAAATGACAATATGGCTGAGTAGGCATTATATAATGAATAAAGAACTTCATAATTAAATGCTTATTCACAACTTTTAGTCTGAACATCTTTTGCTGTAGGAGATCTTGCCAAATTGATTCCCTTCATGCTTCCCGGTCCAAATCTAAATTAGTCACTGCTCTTACATACATGTTACCTTATCATTTTTAAATTGTAGTCTGTATCATAGTTACTTATACTTCTGTAGTTACTTAATTTTCTCTCTCCTGAGGCAGTAAGCAATGTGAGAACAAGGGTCATATTTGGTTTATTCCATTATCTGTGATTAGAACATAGTGAACATTTAATATGCATTAAATAAAACTAAAATTCATTCAACAATATGTCATTAAAATCTTTACATACCAAATATATCATTTTACTGACTGGATTTTATGTATACATATAATTTACACCAGCTTTTCCTACTATAAATTATACTATCTAGAATTGTTTAGCCAGTTAAGGATTAAATTCTGCCATAAAATTTAACTTTTTTTTCCTTCAGAAAAACTGTTTTGACCCTGGCCTTCTTTTGCAAGTAGTTTTCTAATTTTCTAAAGAATGTTTTGGCCTGTCATGGTTGCTCATGCCTACAATCCCAGCACATTGTAAGGCAGAGGTGAGAGGACAGCTTGAGGCCAGGAGGTCGAGACCAGCCTGGGCAACATAGTGAGACCTAACTCTATATATTAAAAATAAAAATAAAAATAAATTAGCAGGGCATGCTGGTGCATGTGAGCATGGGAGGTCGAGGTTACAGTGAGCAGTGATTATATCACTGAACTCCAGCCTGTGCAAAAGAGTGAGACCCTGTCTCAAAAGAAAAAGAAAAAAATATTTCATGGTAATTGCCTTATTCAAGTTTCCAACTCTGGTTGTACATAGCATTCTCATTTTTAATCTGTGTTAAGTAATTGTTTCCTATTTCTTAATTCTAACTTTGATGGCTTTTTTCCTTTAAACTTTATTGAAGTATAATTTACATATAATAAAATTCACCTATTAAGTTGTACAGTTTGATGAACTTACACAAATGCCACCACCATAAACAAGATACAGAACACTTCCATCACTCAGAGAAGTACACTCATGCCCCTTTGCAGAAAATCACTTCTACCTCTGCCCAAGGCAACCACTGATATACTTTGTCAATTTAGATGAAGATCTCATATAAATTGAATCATATGGCACACATTCAGCAGAACATGATGTCACAGGGATTCATCCATGTAGTTGTATGTATCAGTAGTTGATTCCTTTTTATTGCTGCATAGTATCTTTCCAATAAAACACTTTATTCTTTTCAAAGAATAAAAAAATTATTTAGAAACTATTGCTCATCCATTCACAAGATGATAAATATTTAGGTTATCATCAGGTGCTTGAGTTTTCTATTGCTGTTGTAACAAATAAACACAAATTTGATGGGATACAATGACACAAATTTATCATCTTATAGCTCTGGAGATAAAAAGTCCAAAATAAGTTTCATGGTACTAAAATCAAGATGTGGCAGGACTCCATTTCTTCTGGACATTTAGAGGCAGTATTTTCTTTCTTTTTCCAGCTTCTAGACGTTCCTACATTCCTTGGCTCCTGGGCTTCTTTCATCTTCAAAGGCAACACATCTTTCTCATAGCTTCTTATCTCTGACTTGATAATCTCTCTTTTTCACTTGTAAGCAGCCTTGTGATTACTTTGGGCTTACTCAGATCCAGATCATCTAGGATAATCTCTCTACCCAAGATCTTTAA
>NW_012101854.1:4746975-4748015 GCF_000951045.1 Mandrillus leucophaeus
ATAAGTTTCATGGTACTAAAATCAAGATGTGGCAGGACTCCATTTCTTCTGGACATTTAGAGGCAGTATTTTCTTTCTTTTTCCAGCTTCTAGACATTCCTACATTCCTTGGCTCCTGGGCTTCTTTCATCTTCAAAGCCAACACATCTTTCTCATAGCTTTCTTATCTCTGACTTGACAATCTCTCTTTTTCACTTGTAAGCAGCCTTGTGATTACGCTGGGCTTACCCAGATCCAGATCATCTAGGATAATCTCTCTACCCAAGATCTTTAATGTAATCACACCTGCAAAGTCCCTTTTGGGAAGAAAGGTAATATATTCATAGTTTCTGGAGATTAGGCCTTTCCAGGCAAAGATGTGGAAATCTCTGTGGGGCCATTTTTCTGCCTCCTACACAAGGTAAAGGATATTATGAGTGAAGCTGTGGTGAACATGCATGAACAAGTCTCTTGTGAAAATAGGTTTTTATTTCATTTAGTGGTGGAAGTGCTGAGCTGGACAGTAAATATATGTTTAGCTTTATGACAAACTGCCAAATTGTCTTCCAAAATGGTTGCTCCATGTTCCATGCTCACTAACACTGTTTGAGATTTCATTGCCTCCATATCTGTTTCAATACTCAATACTGTCAAACTTTCAAATTTTAGCCATTTATTGGGTAAGGAGTAGTGTCTCAGTTGTGGTTTTAATTTGCATTTTCTCGATGACTAATATGTTGAGCATCTTTTCCCATGATAACTGATTACACAAATATATTTTTGTGTGAAGTATGCATTCAACATTTATGCCCATTTTCATTGTTTTTTGTTGTCTCATTAAATTGTAACAATGTGTGCGTGTGTGTGTGAAAAACAAGTGTTTTTTGAGATATATGTATTTTGAATATTGCTTCAAAGTCTTGGGCTTCTCTTTTTCTTAACTGAATATCTTCCTATGAGCAAAAATTTAAACATTTGTTGTAATTTAATTTTTCATTTTTTTCTATTATTATTAGTGAGTATACTGCATAGGATACCATCATGATGATGATTTTTCCCTA
>NW_012101854.1:4748975-4750741 GCF_000951045.1 Mandrillus leucophaeus
TTAGCACTAGAAATGAATACATATTTGTAATGGCACTAGAAATAAGTTAAACCAAATAATAAAACAGAGTAAAGGAAAAAGAAAGAGACACACACGATTGGCTTTATTTTATGTTAATGATGGCAATGTAAATTAGTAGGGAAGATAGGGATAATTATATATAAATCATAATAAATAAAAGTAAAGGTAAATCATCATTCTTTAAAACAAAATAAATTTTTGATGGAACAAAGATTTAAAGCAAGCATAACATTTCTAGAAAGAAAGCACTGTGTATTTATTTATAATACAGAAATGAGAAAGACCTTTCTAAATTAGACATATAAACTAAACACCTTTACAAAGAATAGATAACACTGACTACATTAAAACAAACAGACAAAAACTTACCATAAACAAAGTCAAAAGTCCCACAAGAAACTGGAAAATAATTTTGCAATATATGCAACAGAAACAAAACAAATTTTCAAGTTTTTCAAGATGCATATATAAAATCTTGAAGAAAAATTTGCAAGAGCTATAAACAGGCAGTATAGAGAAAAATATAATTAAACATGGAATAAATGTCTGCTGAGATATAGAACCCCACTCACACTCATATTTATATAAAATAATTAACTCATTCAATAAATTTATTGAGTATTTCTTCTATGTGTTGGGAAAACAGTCTTTAACAAAACAAACCCAAATCTCAGCTCTAATGCTGCTTACATTCTAGTAAGCAAATAATAGACAATAAACAAGATAAATGAATACAATATAGTTTATTACATGAGGACTGAATGCTATGGAGAAAATAAAGCAGAGAAAGGAGAATGGAAGTTCTAAGGGGAGGGGGGAGTGCTGCAGTTTTCTATATGATAATCAGGCACGACCTCCAATAAAGGTAACAATGGGATACATTTCACAATTCCACACCTAATGGAAATGTGTGTGTGTGCTGCAAAAGATATGTTCAAGAATGTCTATAGTATCATTATTTGTGACAGCAACAACTGGAAAAAATCCTATCTATCAAGTCTATCAATACTAGAATAAATAAATATTCTGGTATATTCACACAATAGAATCACATGCAACCATAAATCTGAATGTGCTACAATTACAAGAGAACAATATGTTGGAATCTCAAGAACATATCTGAAAGTGAAGAAAGTCATATTTCAGAGTCTTCACTGTGTGGCTCCACTTAGATCAAGGTTAAAACTAGGCAAAACTAAAAATAAGCTTAGAATTTAGGATAGCAGTTACCTTTGAGGAGGAGAGAGAGTGTAATAATTGCACTGTGCTTGAGGTTGTCTTTAGGATACTGAGAGTGTTCTATTTCTTGGCCTGAGTAATGGTCACACAATTGTTTTCTCATGGGACAATTCACTAAGCTGTGCAAATGCAATTTATGCAGTTTTCTTTATGTCTGTTATATGCCAGTTTGAAAAAAAATAAAAAGAATGATTTAACTTCCTCTTTCTAGATGCCTAAGATTCTTTCATTATTGTTGATGTTTAAAAACTGAACCATTCATTTTAATCTTTTCATTAACTTTTCCTGCTACTCAGTGAACAATTTGATCTGTATACTTGGGCCTTTCACAGGCCAGAGAAGCTTCTTCATGTTTTCCCTCTTTTCTTTAATAAGAAATATTACACTTCATTGGCTCTCTTGTCTCTGGTCTTCAATTTCTACCATATTCATTCCTATTGTCCTTATGTCTTTGAATATTTCTGCTGCACTTTAAGAGTAATTACCATTTGTCTTTCAAATTATTT
>NW_012101854.1:4751734-4759955 GCF_000951045.1 Mandrillus leucophaeus
TGTGGACTTTTTCATCATCTCAATGGGATGTTTATCTAAAATGCATACATCCTTAAATGAAGAGTGCCCTTGACTTCCCCTCGCTGTATATTGTGTTATTGTTAGAATTTTCAAACATGCTAAAGGAGCTGATAAGTCTAAGTTCACATCAATAATTACATTATTCAACAACCTGAGAGAAGTGAAGCCAAGTTGAGTGTAGTCCCAGTAGAGAGATGTTTTCTATGTTCTCTTTCTTTTGTGTTTAGTAAAGGTACTTCACCAGAGGTCACTTTTCTGTACCAATTTCTGTTTGGCTGGAGCAAATTCCAGCTGTGTCTGTGCTTGGTCTCCCACCTGATGCCACCACATCAGAGAGAAGCCCATATTACACTCGACATGAGCCCCTGCTTCCCTGCTGAGTTTTGTATTTTGTGACGTTCCCAAGCAAAATTTGAAATCTTCCTGTTTTAATTTTTGTAATGTTTATCATGAAAATAATACTCTCACATGTGAATAAATCAAATAATAAGATTAGCCTATCCTAATTTCTATACCTCCTACCCCCATACCTGTTTAAACCTGTAGTCCTACTCTCCAGGAGAAACCTCTTTTTTAATTGGTAAAGTAGGTGTTAATTTTTAATATTTTTAATATTTCAAATAAAGAAAAACAAAGAAATAAAGTAAAATTGTATGTTAAAAATTAGTTCTAATTAAAATTCACTATAATGGTTAAAATAGCTAACATGTATTGAATGATTATGCTCTGGGGACTGTGGAAAAACCTCTTTAACATGTTCCTGTCACCTCCAAAACACTAGATAATAAACTTATATCTCTGCCACTTTGTTTAAAAACTCCAGATAGGTATTGATTGATTGCCTGAAATTTTTTTAAAAAGTTTTGCTAAGTAAACCTTTAACCCACTCCACTTCTCTTCTCACTGCTTAATAGAATCATTTCTTGCAATTCTTCAATTTGTTATTAGATTATATTTAATATTTCAGATATTAGGGTGCTTATATTTGCTTCCACATTCCTTATACCATTTCACTTCCCACTGTCTATGTGCTATTGTCTTACATTTATACCAGATTTTTTTTTGGTTAATACATTCATTTAGTTCTGCATCACCATCTAAGTCTTACACAATTTATCCGTGAGTTGACCAAAGTTGAAAACCATTACATTATTATGTTATTATGAATGCGAGCTAAGGTTACATTCCCTTTCCTATATGAATAATACCAAAACTCCTAAGCCACCTAGAAGAGAATGTTAGGAGCATCAAGGCAAAGACAAACCCTCTTATATTCCAACATTTGCTTCAAATCACTTGTTTATATACTACTTATTTTTTTCATGAAATTTCATATTGCCCTCCTTTTCTTTTGAATCACATGCTTTATCATACCTCCAGTTTGTGCCATCCCCTCAATCACAGAGTCCCCTGCATGACATCTTTTTTTCTCTTCATTGGCCTCCCTCCCAGAGCCCATCATTCTCCTACGGCACTCTAACATGACCACCTTAAAGCCAGATGGACCACTGTCATCCTGAGATTCCCCTGTATTGCTCTGCTTCTTTGACCCTGTATCTTTGTACTTCTTGATCTTCTCCCTCATTTTGCTAGAGTACAACCTCAGATAACTTTACCAAAATGTAAAGAGATTCGGGAGGTGTGGCTGCTTGTTTCAAGATGTGGGACCTAGTTATCTCCCCCTCAATATCCTTTCTCTTTTTCTTACTAAGGAACAGAATTTGAGGTTCGTTTGTTTTTTTTTTCTTGGGTTTCAAAGTGCCCAAATAAAGATGCAACTTTGCAGCTAGGTATGTTCAATAATTTAAGGAGGCATTGTTAGGTGCAATTTCAGGGAACACTTCTTTGATGGGTGAAAATATCTGGTAAGCACTCCATAGATAAGCATGCAGCTACTTCTAACTAGAACGCACAAATGATAGGAGGAACTCAACAGCCATTTGAAACATGAGGTAACCTTGTGGACAGAAGTCGTGCACTAAGGATAACAAAACAGAAGAGCCAGGCACTAAGAAGCCTGGGAAGTTGATGACATCATGAAACTGCTAAACTAGCCCTGTTACAATATACTGTACTTAAAACATAGCTGCCACTTACTTAAAAATATATTTTACAAGGGAAAGAGAAAAATTTATATGCAATTTAAGTAACTGTTATTTCTGATCTCAGTTGCTAGCTACTGAATGCAATTACATATTGAAAATGGTGATAAAATTTCTGGGCTCTTAAATATCTAAAAATATTTTAGATATTTAAATTCTGCCCTCATACTTGCTAACTATTTTGTGATTACAGAATTCAAGGTTGAAAATTACTTTCCCTCTATGCTGTAGGCATTTCTCTGTTTTCTTCTAGCATTCATTATTGCTGTCAAGAATCTGATGCAAGTTTGATTTTCATTTCTTTGTGGGAAATTGGTTTTTTCCCTCTTTGAAAAGTTTGGAGTCTTTAAGATTTTCTTGATGTTTTAAAACTTTACAAGAATGTATCCAGATGTGGGTTTTGTTTTCATTTCCATTCTTTGTACAAGGCACTCAGTAATACATGACCTAAAGATTTATGTTCTGTAACTCAAAGAAAGTGTCTCCTATTATTTCTTGGATAATGTTCGCCCTTCCTTTTTCTTTGTTCTGTATGTCTACTTGTCAGTTACTGGACCTCTGCATTTGTTTATTAGGTTCCATCCTTTCCTTTATGTTTTTGGTTCTACTTTTATTTCTCTACATTCTGGAAGATTTCCTGTATATTTGAAGCAGCTTTCTTGACTTTTTAAAATTTTAGCAATTATATTTTTAATGTCTAACATCCCATTACATTTTAGTAATTCTATTTTTAATGTCTAACCCCATTCTTACATTATAGTAGTTACTTTTCATAGCATCCTATCATAATTTTATGGAACACAATATCTTCTCAAATATCTGGGTGAATATTAATTAAAGGTATTATATTTTGGTGTTTATTGACATTAAAATGTTTTCTACTCCTTGTTTCCTCTGAGAAAACTTTTAAACATCTTTTTTGGTTGGCTTATCATGCTTCTTTTGTGTTCTTAAATTTTTATATGTGTCTTATAATCTTTGATGATTTTTACAGAAACAGGACTAGGTAACCACATGGGTATTTTCTGCATCTGTAAGGAGCTAATTTTCTCACTATGTCTCAGCTTGTTTCTCCCTGAGCAGAAGGTCCAGCCAGGAGGTGGAAAGTGTGAGAGTGGTATAGTGCAGGCAGACATTGGGTCCCCAAATTACAGAATGAGGAGGGTCACCAACACCACACTTAAAGACTTGACTTTTCTGGATGGCTATTTAATTTTGCTATGGAAGAGATTTGACTTGTGGTAAATATCAGACTGAATTCACCACCCTACAGCACAGATATGGGAGGGAGAAAAGGGTATGAACAGGAGTAGTTATTTTGTTGCTGTCTTCTATCATACTCACTAACTCTGGGGCAGAGTCTCTCTGGGATTCACTGGGTCAGTTGGTTTCCCTCTTCTCTGCAGCCATCTTTGTACAATTTCACCATTCCTTTCCTGTCTTTCAAAAATGTATTGAAAAATCTCATTCATCAAAATTGACTACCCAATCAGTTTTCTTCTCTATTATATATTGAATCCTTTTGTTCTTTCATTCTTTTATTTTTGTGAACAGAAGTACATCATGTTGCCCTAGATTCTGTATTCAAAGGGAGCTGATTCATGCCAGTAAAACAGAATCCAAGTGGTATGTTCCCTGAGTTCTTTCTGTATCTCCAGCGCTCTTTTTTGGTCAATAAGCTTTCATTCTATGTGACACAGACTCAACAAATAGTTATTTACTTACTTCATTAAAATATCCAGAGTTAGACAAAGCTTGCGGCATGGCTCTACCCCAGGGTTTATTGTTGTCAGTCCCTCTGTCTCCCCATCTCTTGAATCAGTATTCTTTTTTGGCTTTACTTTTATGATGCCACTAGCAGCTCTAGGCTTATATCAATGCAGGATCAAGTCTAGAAGAAGAGTTCCCCAGAATACAAGCAGATTTGCCATTCTTAGTTTATTTGCATTCCTGTTACAATCTCTGTGGTGAGAGGATAATGCTCTTTGCAGTATAGAGGAACTGCATCTCTAAACCATTTCTATCAGCCAAAGGGATGCAATGCTCTGAGTGCCCACTCTAACACCAGGGGTGGTGTTGCTGATATTGCTAGTTTCATTGCAAATTCATTCTCCCTTTCTTCCCTTATAAATGTAACTCTTGGATTTATTTGGCTTCATGGCTTCATTTCCCATTCTCCCTTAGAGCTAGATATATGCTCATGGGTGTATTTTGATCCATAGCATGTAAGAAGTGTATATGTCATTTCAGGGAGGATGGCAGCACAACAAAAGTGATGGAATTTAGATCTGGAATACCAAAGGGCTTATTGCCAGTCCTGGTCACTCATCTATCTTAATTTACATGAAAAATAAATTTCAATCTGTTTCAGCTGTTATCTTGGGTTTTCTGTAATTCACAGCTAATTTTTTTTTTCTTTTTTGTTTTTCTTTCTTTCTTTTTTTTTTTTGAGATGGTGTCTCGCTCTGTCACCCAGGCTGGAGTGCAGTGGTGCCTTCTTGGCCCACTGCAACCTCCACCTCCTGGGTTCAAGTGATTCTCCTGCCTCAGCCTCCTGACTAGCTGGGACTACAGGCATGTGCCACTAAGCCCGGCTAATTTTTTCTATTTTTAGTAGAGATGGGGTTTCACCGTGTTAGCCAGGATGTTCTCGATCTCCTGAACTCGTGATCCACCTGCCTTGGGCTCCCAAAGTGCTGGGATGACAGGCGTGAGCCACCGCGCCTGGTCAGCTAACCTTTTTTCAAGTAGAGATACTGTCAGTTCCTTTTGAACCACATGGACATTGACAATTGACATAAGTAGCTAACCAAAAAAAAAAAAAGTAATAATCAGAAGTTCTGAATTTACTCCAAATGTTTGGGGCATTATTGTGGGCCAAATAAATGCAAAAGATGAGGATGCAGTGTATGCAGATAAGGTCATGAATGGTGGATTCCTGGCTGAACTTTTTTGAAGCAGTTACCTTACAGTAGGAGGTATTGTGTGTTAGTCCTCACCGCCAGCATTTTGTTGACCCCATCCGCATGCATTTAGTAGATATTCCTTGACATGTCTGCCTTAAGGAAACCATCCTTCTCTAGTTTTTTAGTGCATATGTTGTCTTTTCCCTATTTTAATACTGCTTAGTGTATTATAAATTGAATTTTATCCCCTCCCCTCACCCTTACCTGGAAGTCTATAAAACATTTTCTCATAAACTTTTGTAATGCAATTCAATTATTAAAACCAATTATACTGTTTAAAATAAAAGCCTTTAGAAAGCTTGTCAGCTACTTTGATATATATAATATTTAAAGGAACTTCTTCCCTTTTTAGTTTCTTTAGAGTATAATTAGTTTCTCTAGAAAAGGTTTGGATTTTTGGAAAAGGAAGCTACATTTAATTTTTGAAAAACCAATATCCCTATTCAGACAACCAAAATGAAAACTTTTCTCTAGCATTTGAATTTATCTTTTTTAAAGAAATGTGTTTGTTTTATTATGATAAATCCTGAAATTTAAAATGTCCATTAAATAAGGAACACCTTATGAAGACAAACCTGAAAATAGACCAGGACTAGCAATTAAGAAAGCGGGAATTGATACCCAGCTATCTTGCTCACCACTATGTGACCATGAAAGAGTCATTGGTGGACTTGAGATGTTTCACAGCTACGTCCCTTTTTGCCATAGTAAGAATCAAGCTGTCCCAGCCATCTATCCCTATCCGTGTGCAAACCTCCATATTCCTCTGAGTTTCTTTTCTTCAAACCTTCAATCTTAGCTCTCTCTCCCACTTTAACTTTTTCCTATTTGATCTCTGGATCTAAAGAAATAAATAAAGAAATAAATTCTAAAGAAAGAATTTAAAGAAAGAAATAAGAAAATAAATTCTAAATAAAATTCTAAATTCTAAATAAATTTCTAAAGAAAATAAATTATCCCACATGCTCAGTTTTCACAAGCCTCTCTCCTCACCTTCTTCCTTCAGCCCTCCTCCACACCTCCCATGACAATGCCACCTCCCCGCACACATGCACATCTTCTCCCTCATTCCACTTTTGTTCTTTGAGCTCATGGATACATGATTGGCTCCCTGATTCTTTCCTACCCACCCAGTGCCTCCTTTAGGATTATTCTTTGTCCTTCCAGTTTAACACTCAAGGTCACTCTAATCAATATGCAACTGAAACTGACATTTTCAATGCAGGCACTCCACTGTTTCATAGAACTTACCTGGAACACACCATCTTTCAAAAACTCCACTAATATCTTCCTATGCTAAAAACTAAAGAAGGAAATCACATCTGCATAAATTTATAACACTGAAACTTTAAGGTTTCAAACTGCAAATGAGTTTGAATCCTTTCCAGTGCATCTATCCCCTTCCCCCCGGTGTTTATATCACATCATAATAATTCGAATCTTGAATCCCATGACTCCTCCATCTGCTTTAGGAGAAAAAGAAAGCTGTGGTATAGGAACTAGACCCATGCTCTGCTCTTGACCCTACAGAGTCAATTGCATCTGCAAACATCTCTCCCTCCTCTTCATCCATCATAGAAGTAGTATTCACATTCCCACCTAATGTGGGACCCTGGGTCCTGCTTCTTCCTGAATCCTTGAAGATTTGAATCTATCAGTTATTATCCCCTCTAGTATTTCCAATATCTCTTTATATCCTGGTCTTTCTTGTGACTGTCTAAACATATTCAAGGCTCACCTAGGTTAGAACAAACAAACAAACTTCTCCTGATCCTGTGTGCTTATCTCTCTACTGTCTTTTCTCTCCTTCCACCGATACACTAATTTCTTTGAAGTGATGCCTGCACTCACTGTTGCCGCCTTCTTATTCTCCAGGTATCTTTAACTCACTGATCTATCCTTTCACAAAAACCATTCTCACCAGGGTCATCAGTGGTCTCTGCTGTGAAATCCAGTTATTTAATTTTTTTTGTTCTTGACCTCTGCAGCATTTGAAATGATAAATTATTTCCTCCTTCTTGAGACTGTGCTCCTCACGCCACTTGATATAATAATTTTGCATTTTCTAATAATTCTCTTGCATCTATTGCTCAGAGTTTTATAAAGACAACTCTCCTTCAACAGTTATACCTCTGATTTTGTAGCCCATGTTCCTGTCTTTATTTTTTTCTCTTCCAACTCTGAACTGTTGGTTTCTAACCATTTCAGGAATCTGTTAAAAGCCAAGAATATGTCAGGAAAACAAACATATGCGATGATTTTTGTATACAATGTCAGAGTTTTACCAACTTTCTAAAAGTCCTCCATGGATCCCACTTCATGCATTCTCTCACATGTTCACATTCTCTCTCATGTTTTCAGGAACCACTCGTATGCTATTTATTCACTATCACCATCTCCAGCCATGACTGCCACCTTCCCACCTAGCTCTAGCTGAATGTTTTTCCACATAGCTCATCCTCGTTCTGTCCAAAATGAAACCCACCAGCTTCCTTCTTGCAAACTTATTCCACCCTTACCACTGAAGCAAAAACTCCATAAGACAAGGGATCTTCTCTATCTTTTATGGTTTTACTTCTAACACCCAGAAGAGTGCCCTTCACATGATAGGCACCCAATAAATTTTGGCTGACTGGAGGAATCAATGTGTCTTAGCTCAATAGATAACCCTATTATTTTAAGCGCTTGACAAACTATAAACCTGAGTCTGCTTCCTTCCCCACAAGCCTGAGTCATTCTGTCTCTAACTTCTTAATTTCACTTTTTTTTTTTTCTGTAGTGCTCTAATGGCCTCCTCATTCCCTCTGTCCTTACATCCTCTATTCCACTTGTTTTCAATATTGCTAGAGTCATCTTTCTAGAGTGCAAATATGCTTATGTCCCTTTCTTCTTAATTTTTTTTCCAGAAATTCTGCATGGCTTTTCAGTTAAAGTTCAAAGAGCATAGAACAGAGGCCTGTAATGGTCTTGCTTGTGCTTTCCTTCCATTTATCCCTCTCTGCTTTCTCCTGATACAGATTCTATACCTGACCTTGCCACACGAACAACTAATCTTGCTTTCCTGAACCTGTCTTGTTCTCTTCAACTTCAGGCCATTGCTCATGGCTCTCTGCCTGGAATACTAAATGTATC
>NW_012101854.1:4761190-4865551 GCF_000951045.1 Mandrillus leucophaeus
GAAAGCTGTGGTATAGGAACTAGACCCATGCTCTGCTCTTGACCCTACAGAGTCAATTGCATCTGCAAACATCTCTCCCTCCTCTTCATCCATCATAGAAGTAGTATTCACATTCCCACCTAATGTGGGACCCTGGGTCCTGCTTCTTCCTGAATCCTTGAAGATTTGAATCTATCAGTTATTATCCCCTCTAGTATTTCCAATATCTCTTTATATCCTGGTCTTTCTTGTGACTGTCTAAACATATTCAAGGCTCACCTAGGTTAGAACAAACAAACAAACTTCTCCTGATCCTGTGTGCTTATCTCTCTACTGTCTTTTCTCTCCTTCCACCGATACACTAATTTCTTTGAAGTGATGCCTGCACTCACTGTTGCTGCCTTCTTATTCTCCAGGTATCTTTAACTCACTGATCTATCCTTTCACAAAAACCATTCTCACCAGGGTCATCAGTGGTCTCTGCTGTGAAATCCAGTTATTTAATTTTTTTTGTTCTTGACCTCTGCAGCATTTGAAATGATAAATTATTTCCTCCTTCTTGAGACTGTGCTCCTCACGCCACTTGATATAATAATTTTGCATTTTCTAATAATTCTCTTGCATCTATTGCTCAGAGTTTTATAAAGACAACTCTCCTTCAACAGTTATACCTCTGATTTTGTAGCCCATGTTCCTGTCTTTATTTTTTTCTCTTCCAACTCTGAACTGTTGGTTTCTAACCATTTCAGGAATCTGTTAAAAGCCAAGAATATGTCAGGAAAACAAACATATGCGATGATTTTTGTATACAATGTCAGAGTTTTACCAACTTTCTAAAAGTCCTCCATGGATCCCACTTCATGCATTCTCTCACATGTTCACATTCTCTCTCATGTTTTCAGGAACCACTCGTATGCTATTTATTCACTATCACCATCTCCAGCCATGACTGCCACCTTCCCACCTAGCTCTAGCTGAATGTTTTTCCACATAGCTCATCCTCGTTCTGTCCAAAATGAAACCCACCAGCTTCCTTCTTGCAAACTTATTCCACCCTTACCACTGAAGCAAAAACTCCATAAGACAAGGGATCTTCTCTATCTTTTATGGTTTTACTTCTAACACCCAGAAGAGTGCCCTTCACATGATAGGCACCCAATAAATTTTGGCTGACTGGAGGAATCAATGTGTCTTAGCTCAATAGATAACCCTATTATTTTAAGCGCTTGACAAACTATAAACCTGAGTCTGCTTCCTTCCCCACAAGCCTGAGTCATTCTGTCTCTAACTTCTTAATTTCACTTTTTTTTTTTCTGTAGTGCTCTAATGGCCTCCTCATTCCCTCTGTCCTTACATCCTCTATTCCACTTGTTTTCAATATTGCTAGAGTCATCTTTCTAGAGTGCAAATATGCTTATGTCCCTTTCTTCTTAATTTTTTTTCCAGAAATTCTGCATGGCTTTTCAGTTAAAGTTCAAAGAGCATAGAACAGAGGCCTGTAATGGTCTTGCTTGTGCTTTCCTTCCATTTATCCCTCTCTGCTTTCTCCTGATACAGATTCTATACCTGACCTTGCCACACGAACAACTAATCTTGCTTTCCTGAACCTGTCTTGTTCTCTTCAACTTCAGGCCATTGCTCATGGCTCTCTGCCTGGAATACTAAATGTATCTGCCTCTCTCCAAGCCACTGCTCAGGACTCCTGCCATATGCCCTTTCCATGGCTGCTCCCTTCTCACCCTCCAGTCTGAAATAAAACTCTTTTCTAAATGCTTCCATGATACCCTGTTCTCACCCTTATCCTAACACCTGTCACATTGTGGTTTAATTGTTTATGACAGTCACCTCACCTCATTCTCTACTAAAGGGTAACTTTCATCATTGCAAAAACTGTGTCTTATTTATATTTGCTTCCCTTGTGTTTAGTACAGTGCTCAATAAATAGGCAGGGAGCCAATTAATCTCACTGCTCTTGGCTTTTGTTCTCTATATGGTCCGGTTCTCCCAGATGAAATTTTCAATGTTTTGGATTCATTTCATGCATTTCACTGTCACCTTCCAAATAAGCCTGGGTCATGGAATATTTCCCTAGTGCAGGAAATGAATAGAATAAATGTGTACATAGATTGTATGTCGTGGTAATTAAATCATTAGTGCTGAACACTGGTATTGAGACTAGAGCATGCTAACATACGTTTTTATTTGTCCAAAACAATAAGTAAAGATGAAACCTAGTCATTATAGACTATGAATACAAAGGAGTTTTTTGAGTGGTCTATCATAAGTCTCAAAGAAAGGAAAGCAAAAGGTAAACACTAACCAGTATTTCTCCAGGCTTCCTTAGTAAATATGATACTGGCATTCTGACACTCTGTGTAATTTTAGGAATCAAACTGGTGTACTTTTGTAGGTGTAATGCCATTGTTTCAGGTATTCATTTTCAGTTTTGTTCATTTTTTTTTGTTCTCTCTTCATCTTCCCATCCTTATCTTTCTCTGCCTCCCAAACCCTCCCCCTCATGACTCTGATATCCTCAGCCCAAGCTCTCACAACTTCCCTCTACCATTCTCCTCCAAGTCCTTTACCTCTTCCTGTCTTACTTTGCCCCTCTCCACCAAATAATGCCAGATTCATGTGGTGAAATGTTTGTGTTACCAAATGTATTACATTTTTATTTCTACTGATTTCTTAAATCATATATTATGAACATATTTGTTATAAAATATCAATATCACTGGTGGTATTTTAGTAATGCATTAAAAAAATAGGGTGATTTAAGATATACACCTCTATAGTGATGAAAATATTCTTGCCTCTATCCAGGGCATTCCTAAGTAATCAATAAATTAGTATTTTTAAAATAAAAGGAATTTGTTTGATACATCAGTTTCTTGTGGGTAAGTGGAAAATGTGTTATCACATGAAACACGTAAATGAGCAGTAAACGAGCTCTGTTATATGTGGTATGGAAAAGCACTAGTAAGATATTCTCAGACTGCTCATCGACAAGAAAATCAAGAACAATATTTCCGATAGACATGGATAGGTGAGTTTAAGGAAAAACAACCTGAACCTAACCTAATCTTAACCATCCTCAACCTAATCCCACCAAGGAGATGAGAGAATGTTTTTCTTTTAAGTCACTGAAATATGGCTTCCTCTTTATAGCTGGAAAGACTGTAACTATGTTTGCATACTCCAATGGCTTCGAGGATCATCAGAGCTCAGGTTATGGAAAGACTGCAGTGTAAACTTCACTCATTCATTGCATAGGCAAAATTTTCTTCTGGCCTCTTCAGTGATTTAACAAGTTCTGGCTTAATACAGTATAAATCACACATGACACCTCTTCTGAGACAGCAGTATCAGGTGCGAGTTGGGGTCCTCTAGTAGAGTTGTAAAGGGATCAGAAAGTTCTGAGCTGTGGGCCTGAACAGCTGGTTGGTGGTGGCAACAGCAGCTGTCATGAAGAAATGCCTTCCCCCCAATGTGCTTCTCTGGCTCTCCTGTCCCCTTTCTTGTCAATAGCCAGTCAACATGTATTGATTGTGCAGAGGCTAAGGGCTTATTCTTCTGTGCATGCTTATCCATCTGCCCCTTTTCTTTTGGCTTACATTGTGTCTCCAGGGTTTTATTTTGTTTTTATAAACATCTTTCTATCTGGCTGCTTCTTCTCACCATATGGCAATTCTGATATGTATCTTTTTTGCTGGGGGGAATGTGAAACAGAAGGAGAGGGGAAAGAGTCTCTAACGACACAAGATTTAGAATACTTATCATAAGAGTGGATGGTTTAATAAATACTGCTTTCTTCAGCATGATCTTAGTCAGATGACTATTAAACTTCTTTTTCAAAAAAAAAGACTAATATTCATAAAAACAAATGTTGTCTACAACCAACCAATGTTTCTAACTCTTACCTGTCAACATTAGACAATTCAGTCTGACTTCTTGCCTCCCTACTCCAATAAAGTTGTTTTCCAAGTCACAAATGACTTCCACATAAATCTAAAGAGCATTTTTCAATTCTCAACTTACTACACTTCTGAGCAGCATTCAAGACTCTTAATCATGTCTTTTTCTTGAAATATCATGTGGCTCCTATGACTTCATACTCTCCTAGATTTCTCCCTCTCTCTCTAACCACATCTCAAGCTCTTTCAACAGCTCCATTGTTTCATTTAAGCTGTAAACATTGGGATTTTCCAGAACTTTTCTCTGACTCATCTTATCATCTCTTCTCTATTTACTACTATCTGTAATTGACCTCATCGAACTTTGCAGCATTAAATACAATCTCTCTGCTTACAATTCCCAAAGTTCTATCTCTAACTAAGATTTCTCTTTTTGAGCACCCGACTTAAATCTGACCGCCTTCTTGACTGCTCTACTTGGATTTAATCTGAATGAAACTAAACTCTCAAAGAACCCCAACAACCTTTTCCTCACTCAGCCTGCTCATCTTGGGAACCCATCTCCTCACAGTTGTTCACATCAGAAATATAGGAGTCACTCTTGATTTATTTTCCTTCCATCAATTTCTAAATGAAATGCTTCTGTAGAAAATTGCTTTTATCTTCCAACTACATCACTAAATCACTTTTTTTTTTTTTTTTTTTTTTTTTGCTTTTAACATTTTTCCCTGTCACCACTATAGTCTAAATACTGTCTTCTCCAGCATGGAATATTTCAGCAGTTTCCTAAGTCATCTTTTCCATTCATGGCCTCCCAATTATTATTATTATTACTTTTTTTTAATCTAGAAAGCATCTATAAGGATCAGTAAAATGTTAAACCCTGAGGATGTCACTGTCTGGCTTATAAGTCTTCAGAGCCTTCCTACTGAACTTACAATAAACTTCACTCTCCTTAACTTGCCTCCATGTTCCTCAGTGATCTGGACCTGCTCATTTCTTTGTTCTTATCTTGTGGCCAAAACCCACTCTGCCCCAGCAGACTCCTCTGGCTATTCTCCCCATATGCTGTTTCCTCCATCTAGAAAGCTGTGCCCTCTACTCTTCATATCCAGGCTTCTTCTTATCCTCCAAGTGTCATCTTACATGTCAGTTTCCCAGAAGAGCCTTCCTGACAATCCAATCTAAATTAGTTTCTCACTCACCTTTTTGTAGTCTGTATCATATTATTTTTCCTCATAGAGCCAATCACACCTTTTGTTGCGTGTGTTTGTTTTAAGAACCACACATGTCCAGTTTAAACAACCATACTAGTGCCTAACAATTGACCTGGCAGCGAAAATGCTGTAGTCCCCACCTTCATAATCGTTAAACATAGACTAGTGTTGTATTAACACGGATGATCTGTATACAGTATGGATGATAAGCATGTGATAGGTCCCAGTAGAAGTTTGGATAACTGGTATCAATTATAGGGTAGTTTGAGAATATAGTGAAAGCAAAGCAGAGAGGGAAATTATAGAAGAAAGGGGAGGACTATGGTATGTGGGCAACCCTGGCGATCAAAGTGAAAATAAAGAAGATGCAGTAGTTCACAGAAAATCAAATCCAAGGAATAAAAAACTAGATTCGGGCATGTTTTAATATACTGGAACATCTAGCCCAGTGTTTCAGGAGGGATGTAAAACATCCCTTCTGAAATAATGCCAACAATTCTGCTCAATCTGTTTAATTAGCTTGTTAAATTCATGATACTCAGTTTAGATCAAGGTAGATCTAAATTAGTGAATGCTCTGGAGGAAATACCATGAGTTGAAAAAAAAAACCTCCTCTCTCCTGATAGGGATCTGCCTTAAACTACTGAAGGTGCCAGGGCCCTGGAGGAATCCTCAATGTCTGTGGTAAACATTTTGGTGGGCTAGGTAATACCGAATTCATACAGCCAAGCAGTGAGAAGATTGAGCCCAGCTCAGATGGTGAACCCTACTTAGCCTAAACCTGTAATGGTCATCCCTCCAGATTTCACGCTTAAGCCATGGAAATTGGCTAAAGGAGTAAGCATGTGACCTTATTTAGGTCAATGAAATGAAAGTAAAAATTTGGAGGGATTCTGGGAGATGTTTCCTTATTAGTAGTTGAAGAACACAGAAGACATAATATTCTTCCTTCAGACTTTGCTGCATGCAGATGTGAGGTCAGAAACTGGTTACCACTTTAGGATAAAACCAGCACTCAGAGGAAGGGAGAGCCAAGGGAATTTCCTGGGAAAGAAACTCATCACCAGAAAGAGCAACCTGAATCAGGTCTACTTTAGACTCCCAGTTAGGAGGGCAATGAATATTTTTGTAGATTTAGCCAATTTAAGTTTGACATTCTCTTATTTGCTATAGAAAGCATCTTAACTAGTAAAATGTCCCAGAAATACATGTATGAGGAGGGTAAAAAAAAAAAAAAACACCAGGTAGGCTGTTTATAAAGGCAAATTTTAGAAGGTGGCAGGATGATCTGTTATCTCCCCACACGCCAGCCTTTGGGTTACACTGGGGAGAAGGCTGCTGATAGCTTCCGGACCTCACTGGTTCAAGCTGAAGCAGAACTAGAATGGGCCGGGTAGTGGCTATATTTCTCTCATATTTGCTGAACAAGGACATTTTATTACCCAAACTTTCAGTGGATATTTTTATTTTTTCTAAATGAAGAAAAAACAACGCAAAACACACACACACACACACACGTAAGTTCAACCACATTCAGTAAGCATAGTACTTGTCATCAGATAATTGTAAGACATTGTAAAAATAATTATAATAGCGCTTACAAAACAACAACAATAGAAATACCAGCAATAATAGTAAACATCTATATAGGTCTTACTATGTGCCGGACAGCATTCTAAACACTCAATGTAATTAACTTCTTCAGTCTGCATATGAAGTAGGTATTACCAGTTTGTTAATATTACTGATAAGGAAACCAAGACAGAGGAGGTTAAGTGACTTGTCCATGGTCATACCTCCATTTAACGGAAGACCCATTTTCAAAATGACCATTGTATTCTAGAAGCTAGGGCTTTTAAGCACTAACCGAGATTGCCAGTTATTGTGGGTCTATAAACTGAAAGAGATGATGAAAAATTGATTTTGTGTTCAGGGAGCTAACAGTTTTCTGTGCTCTCTGTAAGCTCAGCCAGTAATAAGAATATTTGCTTCCATTTTTAAATGCAGTAGAGACAATGTCTATATTTTGTTATGTCAAACATTCCACAATATTTTTATGACTGTTGGTGATTTCTTATTGATTGTTTTGTCAATATAATTTTATATTTATGCCACCCAAAACCACTTCTCATTTTCAAACTACATTAAAATAATAAAGGACATAAACTGCAGTAAGCTTTTCTAGGGGATTAAATATTTTCATCACTAATTTTACCCTATAAGAGTATGATACATGCTTCATTTAAAGTTTTAATTACCAAAAAAATCTCATGTTTTATTATTCCAGGGACATATGAAGCAGTTTTATCACATGAGCCTTAAGTATCCTCTAAGAATCAGCAAAAAAAGAGATTGTTTCCTAGGTTTACATAACCGATGGCTAAATTATTATCCATAAAATCATTCGAGAAAACTTCATGTGTGGCAGTATGAGCATGTAGACTGTAAAATATCAAAAATGACTTTATTTCATATGCTAACAGGAATAGTCCATCATGCAGTTTAACCTGGGACATTAGATAGGTTTAAGTCTTTCAGGCCTAAGCGAAGAAAGGCATTGCATTAAAACTCCTCTCAAGCTTCCCTGCAGACACTTTGAACATGCCATCCCTGTCATCTTGGAGAGTAGGTGTAACTAGGTAACTTCCCCAGCTGCAGTAAACATTTAAATATGTTGGTCTTCTGCTCCCAGAGGTTTCCCAAGCTGCTCTGTCAAATATGGTAATATAGAAGAATGAAGCCAAGAAGAAAAACTGCAAAGAACTGAGAGCAAATCAAAAATGAAGAAGAGAAGACAGGAGTAAGAACAAAAATGATTAAAGATCAATTGATTGTCATACATAGAAATGGAATTGTTCACATACATGGACTTAGAAACAAAATTTTCCTTAAATGAGGAAAAATATACAAGCTATTTTGCATAGGTCCTAGGAGAAGGAATTTTACATATTGATACTGCTTTACAATATCATGCTTCCTTCCAGTGGGTAATACAACAGAAGTGCATATCTTGAAAGCTCAAAGAATTTGTTGGAAGTATAGGAACATTTAATGTTAACTTATGATCTGTGACAAGAACATTTGAAAAATATTAATTGATATTTACTTATTTCAAAAGTCTTGGTTGTGGCTGTAACAGCCTCTCTACACAATTAGCATACCCAGTTCCTCTTATAAGGGAACAAACTTTGGAATCCTATCTGATTCCCCTTGTCTGACCCCTATACCCACCATCACTGGTAACTTTTTGTTTGTTTGTTTGTTTGTTTGTTTTTGAGACAGAGTCTCGCTCTGTCACCTAGACTGGAGTATAGTGACAGGATCTCAATTCACTGCAACATCCACCTCCCTGGTTCAATCAATTACCCTGCCTCAGTCTCCCAAGTAGCTGGGATTACAGGCTCATGCCACCATGCCCGGCTAATTTTGTTGTATTTTTAGTAGAGATGGGGTTTCACCATGTTGACCAGACTGGTCTCAAACTCCTGACCTCAGACAATCCGCCCGCCTTGGCCTCCCAAAATGCTGGGATTACAGACATGAGCCACCATGCCCAGCCCACTGGGAACATTTAATTCCTATTTGTTGCAATAGAAGAGCTTATGTGTCAGACACGGAAGCTATCATTTTTTATCCTATTGCTGCTATTTTAACTATATGATAGTGCATAGGTTTAATTTCAAGAAGCATCAGTTTTATTACTTGAAAAATGCCTACCTCTTTATTTTCAGAGTGTTCCAGAGTCCCTGAAATAAATAGGTGAGAGCACATGGACATTTGGTAGGCCCTCAAAACACATTGCTATAATTTCTTCCTTCTCTCTTTTTCTTTTTTTCCCCAAATTCTGGAAAGAATGCTGGATTTCATGTTTTAGACTGGCAAACAGATGAAGAAAATGACATATTTTAAAGTATTTTCCACTCAAGCATTGCAATTATTGCTCTACATGTACTCTCATGTAATCACTGATGTGGTTTGGCTGTGTCCCCACCCAAATCTCATCATTGTGGCTCCCATAATCCCCATGTGTCATGGGAGGGACCTGGTGGGAGGTAATTGAATCATAGGGGCAGGTTTATCCTGTGCTGCTCTTGTGACAGTGAGTAAGTCTCACAAGATCTGATGCTTTTATAAAAGGCAGCTCCCCTGCACATGCTCTCTTGCCTGCTGTCTTTGCACCTCCTTTCCTTTCCACCATGATTGTGAGGCCTCCCCAGCCAGGTGAACTGTGAGTCCAGTAAACCTCTTTTTTTAAAAATAAATTATCTGGTCTTGAGTATTTCTTCATAGCAGTATGAAAATGGACTACTATAATCACTAAAATAGCCAGTAATGTAGTCATTGGTATCCCTATGTTACATACCAGAAAGTGAGGTTCAGAACGTTCTACTAACTTGTCCTAGACCATTTATTAATCTAATAATATTTGCTGAGTGTTTGCCATGTTCTAATCATTAAGCAGGGGCCATAGACACAAAGATGACTTTGCTAGAGTATTTCTGTCCTCTATAAGATCTTATTGTGGTAAAGGACGGGAGGACAGACAGTATTAATACACTGTATTAGAGGCCAAGGCCAGAAGAGGCAAAGCCCTCTGACTCTTTTTGCTACACCAGCCTGACTCTTGTGTTCAATAATACTCTATGAATCTAACTCTTAGCTATTCGTAGTGTAAGCAGGATCTTGCTTTTTCCCCTGGGACTCACCTCCTCTTCAGAAGTATATCTCTTTTTAGGGTAGTGTATCTTCCCAGAGCACAATGCCACACCTTTACCTTTGCTACAACACATCACCTAGTTTCATCTTTTCCCCTGGACTGATCTACTCAAATATATAAATATTCATCTAAAACTTTCTATGTATCGGTCTTTATGCGATGCTCTAAGGATAAAATATATACATGAGAATAATTTTTTAATTACTGTGCTTGAAAAGTTTAGAATATTAAAAGGGAAGACTGTTATTGAACAGATAAGAAGAGTAAAATATCATAGATACTGAAATAGAGGTGTGTAAGAGATGAAGTCAAACAGACAAATAAAATCACTGATCTGTAATATCTGCTTTGTGTAACAGTGGGTTAAGGAAAAAGATGAAGGGTTTTGTTGTAATATGTTGAGATTGAGTTGATTGTGGCACCTGCCAGGGTCCTGTTCAGGTGGATATTTAGACCTTGAACTCAGGGGAAACATCTTGCTTAGAGATATACTTTTTAGAATATATATAGATGTCACTTAAAGATATGAAATGGTAGATTGCCCAGAAAAGTTAAGGAAGAACAGGACAAAGATGAGCAAGGACAGAGAACTAGCCTTTGTGGGGGACACTCTCATCCACAATCAGAAGCTTGTCCACAGCCCCCAGGTTTGTAACAAAATCACATACCAGAAAAGGGTTGAATGAAGTCTATTATTAATACTGTTAAGAAAATTCACTGAATTGAAACTTTTTATGGTTTTTATTAAAGCCAACGAGAAAGAAAAACAGATGAATGAAAAACTATAAATTCAAGACCTCAACTTATGTCTTAGTGCTCCATAAATGCTTTAGTTTATGAGTCAAATAGTGATATTTTAATCTCAAGGTGGGATCTTCAAAAGCTTTATAAATATTATTAATTGTATAGCTGTAACTGTTATCATTTTAGCACCTAACTCATACAATTAACCTTTTTTTCTTTTACACCATCAGCATATTAAAATACTATAGTGATTACTGATTGGTTTAGTTCTATTCTTAATCTGTTTTGAGTAAATGCACTAATCTTAAAAGAAAAAAATGATGCCTTGTATTTCTTATCTTTCAGTAATTAAAACAAATAATTTAATAGTTACATTTTTGCTACATAATTTGTTTGTTTTTTTAATCTGAAAACTTACTCCTAAGGGGAAAAAAATGTTCTTGCTTCAACCTTTTTACTAAGACCTAGCCTTCAAGAGAGACTTATAGGAAATAGGCCATTAGGTGTTTTGAAGATTGTTTAATGCAGCAATTCCCAGGGTCTTATGCTGAGATAGCAAGTACCCAGGAGTAGTATTATGGGGTGGGAGAAAGCATAGTTCCTTGTAAAAATAGGTTTGGAATATGCTTAAGTTAAAGAGAGTACTGTAGGACTTCTCAGGGCCTTTAATGGGCTTGTGTTCATGTCAAATTGTTTAAAAAAAAAAAAAAAAAAAAAAACTGGCTTAAAAGCACTGATCAAAAGACCATAGAAGACAAAAGAAAAAAAAAAAAAAAGCATGGCAGAAACCAACTTGAGTGATTCAGTCAGATAAAACGAAAAGCAGAAGTGAAATGACAACCTTAGCCTGGATGTGTCGCTAGAGAGAAAGAAGAAGTTGAAGGTCAATTTTATGACATTACAAATAAAGCCTATGTCTGACTTTCAGGGAAATTGCTGTTGGCTTTACCAAATGTCTCTTGGAGTCTACTTCCGCCTCTAAGTAGAGGAACCTAGTCTCTTTCCTACCACTGCATCTCCAGTGCCTAGAACAGTGTCTGTCACAGAGAAAATCCTAAAACATTATTTATCAAGTAGAGCAAATAACAAATAAATGACAGTTAAAGCATGATAACTAAAATTATATAATTTGGAGACTTCAATGGATGGCCCACTTGTAGAAATGAAGACTTCCAGGTGTTTCCTAATCCTGACTCTATCCTGAGGGATTGTACCTAAGGGGTTTTCCACAGGAAAAGTTTGCACAGCCTTGGCAACCTGCCACTGCTCGTGAAGGCACAGTCAAGGGTGGTTATTAATGAGAAAACAATAAGATTTGAAAGGAGGTTGACTGTCCTTTGCACAGTATGTTTTTGCTCATTAAATAATGTTAATTTTAAGCTTAACCCTAAAGCTTGGATTTTTATATTGATACTGCCTCACGTTCATAAAATAGTTTTCAGGTCTCTTCCAAATTGATTAGCTCCATCAGTCATGAATAAAATGACAAAATAGCCCACTGCATAAAGAGGAAACAAAAGCCAATCATATGAATGATTTTCCCAAGGTCACAGAATTTTTACTGGAAGACCCAAGATTAGAACCGAGGTCTTCCAACTTCTCTATTCATTATAACACACAGAAGAGTAAACATTAATTCCATCTGGTTTGAGAAATCCTCTGACTTGCAGTGGAATGGAAACTTTCTTTTAAAAATAACCTCTATTTAAAAAGAAGTCTACATGACTAATTCTCTTAAAATAATAAAACAATAATAAGACCACATAAAAGTCATCTAAAAAGCCGGGTGAAGAGAAGATCAAAGATGCTTATGTAAGGACAAGATAGAAGCCAAGCTTCAGAATTCAAAGCTTTTGTGAGCTCTAATCATTTTGCTTGCATTCATAAAATCTTAAACATTTTCTCTCTACTTTTTGATGTATAATATTCAATCAATTGTAATGGAATATAAGTGGGGAGTGCTGGTAATGGCTCCTAAGCATGAAAGTGAAATCATGGCCCATGTGCAGCGCTGCCGCCCAGAGGGGAGAGGCAGCCTTTTCCTTCGAGTCCGGATCCTTTTAGAAAAGAGAAATGGCCTGCGACTGACTGGTGCCACTTTTTTTCCTTTTCTTACAAGTTAATTGAAACAGAAGGACTTTGTTTTTTCCTCTTTTCCACTCTAAAGTCAAAGGCACTGACGAGGTTCACTGCTGGGCTATAGATGTGTATGTTCTTTTTCAATGGAATTGTACATTTCCTTATAAAATATATGTAATATATAATATATATGTAATAGATATTAAATGGATGGGGGACCATTCTGTGACTTCCTGGGCAATAGCATTTTCCCAGTTTATTGAGATTTTTGAATTGCAGGTGGGATTAAAGCTTCATGACTGACCCACTTCTTATGCTACTGCACACAAACTGAGGGAGTTGACATTAAAACTCATGTGATTAAACAATTCATAAGTCTTTTAAAACTGTACATTTTGACATGAAAAGAATGCAAAAATATTCACAAATTACTTAGCTAGTGAATTGTGAGCTTTTAACAGAAAAAGAAAATAAAAGAAGGCTTTTTATTTTTTTAAAGAAGTGGTTGTATATAACCACTTTCTCAAGTTTTCTGGTATGTATTTATGAGATTAAATGTATAAAAGAATTATCCATGTGTGGTGGTCTTCAAACAGTTAAATAACAAGCTCCTGTTGAGAAAACATCTTGTAGCAACAAAAGAGCTTTTAATTCCAAATTTAATAAATGGAGGAAGGGGAGCTTTTGACGGTAAGAAATGGAAAAGACAGAAAAAAGAACATTGGAGGGATGGTGGAGGGTAAACAAAATAGTATTCAGCCTAGAAGGTATTCATTTTCTGTCCTTAATGTAAGGAAAACCATAAAAACACCTGCCATTGAAGATTCAGAAAATTTTCACAGAGAACATTGGGTTTTTATAAACAACAAAGAGAGCCATATCAAAATTTTCTTCCTTGAAACACTTATGTAACAGGAATTAGGAATAGGAATCAAAATAGTTTCATTGTGAATAGTTAAGGCTGAAAGTATCTGCATTTTGTATTACTGAGAAGATCCTAGAGAGAGTATACCCCTTTTGTCACAAAGGAAATATTGGTTCATCATGTACCATCATGGGTTCCAGGACTAGGACGTTTAAATAAAAGAACGTGCAGAACAAGGTTAGTGAATGAAGAGGACAAGAGTAGAGACTTAGTCAGTTATCATGATGATGGAGGATGGTGATTACCACCAAAAGTCATAGTGAATGCTTTGCGTATCACTTATAATTTCATATATGTGTGTGGTATTCCCTAGCAAATATTCAGTTTATCTTGGTTAATCCCTTTTTGTGTCTTTTTTAAAGCTCCTAATTGAAAATTTTTTTGTCAAGATTTGTTAAAGAAAAAAGTATTCTATGAAACATTGTTTATTAAAGAAAAATGCATCCAGCCAACATTGTTATTTTCATCATAGCCTGAGTGAAAAGTCACATAAGCATATCACTTAGAGAATGATTTTTAAACAGAGTCTATTATTATTTGAGTGACTTCACTCCAATCCAAAGCACACCGGGAACTGTAAAATGTTACAGACACTATTTCATCACAAAGGCAGTGTGTTATGAGGGAAATCATTCTTAGTTGTATGGGAGAAGTCATGACTCCCAATCCAGCCACTCATTGACCAACTATGTCACAATGAGAAAATCACTTATAATCTGATACTTTTCTTATCTGTAAAAAAGGAGAAGAGAATTATAATATATGCTAGGACTAAAGAGAATAATGACTGAAATAATGCATGTGACTATTACTATTTTTGTTATTATCAGCATAAATAAAAACTCATATTTTATAGCACTTTATAGTCTACAACGTACTTTCAATTGCTTTATTCTGTTTAATTCTCACAGCAACTCTCTGAAACAGGTTTCATTGTCTCAATTTTTCAGATGAGGAAATGGAGTCAAAGAGGTCAGCACCTGTGTGATATGATCAGGAAAATGAAGTGCCAGGACTAAAATTCTGATTTTCAGATGCCCTACATCATGACCCGTTACACCAAATCATCTCATTATAAATATTCTGGTTTCATACTACTTTACAGAGTCAACAAGGGCCATTAGGGATTCCACATCTACTTGAATAGTTCCAGAAATGGGGTACCCTTTCCTCCCGCGGAACCCATCTATATTTCACTACTGTCATCTTTTAAAAGATCTCCTTTCTCTTGATCCAAAATCCAACTCTTAGTAACTTCTGTTTATATTTTTCTATTTTTGCCTTCTAAGAATGTGCAAAATAAATGAAATTCTTTTTCAACTGAATGACTTTTGAGTTACTCCAAACTTTCATCTGTTTTCTGGAGACTAATCCTTTCTAAAATACTTAGAAGATACACTTTCTAGTCCCCTCATCACGATGACTTTTTTTTTTTTTTTTAACTCTGGAAATATATTAGTTGTCAAAGGCATCTTTTTGTTGTGTCTAGTATAGTGCTTATAAGATTGTGTTTGATTTTATGTTTTAAATTATTTGCTTCTTCAAGGTGGAGAGGGGATCATAATATTTATTTTTTATTTGTTTCCCTGAGACCCAATATAAACCTTGGAACATAAAAAAACCTTTAATATTGCATGTTAAATTAGTACACTAAAATATTAATTGAATTTAACACTAAGCAGCATCCCCAAAATTGATGCTTAATTATAGAAATTCAATCTAGAGAGTGAAACAGGCCAGTTCAACTTGAGCGTTTCTTTAGTTAGTGCTATGATGTAATAAAGGGCTCTTAATTTGCAAAAAGGAGGTAGACACTGTCCTCCAAAGCTAATGGTAGAATCTAAAAAGACTTCACAAGAGAAGTGACAGGTCTTTTTATCTGAAATTGGAAGAAAAAATATGCTTTTATGTAAAGCAAAAGTAGTAAGAGTTTAATTCTACAAAATACATTGGGACTATATTATGTAAAGTTTTGGAAATTGGAAAAAAAGGGCTAAGACTTTATCTCCTAGACAATAGTGACAAGCAAAAATTGCTAAGCAGAAAAGTTATGTGATAATATTTATGATTTCAAATATGACCCTGAAGCAGACAAACCCATTCTAAATGTTTTGCAGTTTTCCCTAATCAAGATGATGAGCACTTAAACAAGATTATTGACACTCTGAAAGGGGAGCAGAGGTGAAAGTCATGGACATGACAGAGAGGAGGGAGAAGAAGTGCTTTTGGGGTGCTACATGAATCTCCCAAGAAGGTTAAGGACATGCACTAAATAATGGAAGGACTTTACTCCATTAATTTATTCATTTAACAAATATTTATTAAATGTTTACTATAGATATGGTTCCTGTTCTTATGCAGCTTACAGTGTAGTGTGGGAAAGGGCACAATTTAAAAGGAATAAAAGTAAAGTGGGATCAGTTATAAACTGGGCCAGTTTCACAGACACTGGGTCAGTACAGTCATACAAGGCCATATACTCAGAAGAGCCAAGCTCTTGGAGTTTGATATTCTGCAGTCATGGAGTTTGATATTCTGCAGTCATTGTCTTTAAATGTTTGATAATTTTCTCTTTAAATCGGTGTTTCATAATTACCATCCAATGAGACAATGGAGCTTTTGTTGGGGGTTTGAAGTTTTAACTTTCATGCAGTTCTGGCTTTCCCTTCCTCTCCCACCTCTCCAGGAAGGTTCTTAGCTGCCTGCTCTCTGCATCCTGGTGTCCCAGGCCCTGCCTGACATTCCCCTTCCTGCCCCAACCACTGCCACCCTTCAAGTAAGTGGCAATAGGTCTCAGTAGCAGAAGGAGGCCTGTCCTCTGCCATTGCTTCCAAAGAGTGCCTGGGCATGAGCACAAGGACAGTTGAGTGGATGCACATCTAATGGCATCTTGCAGGCTTGGGGGTGCTGGTGGGAGCAGCGAGAATCTGTGCCTCAGAGGGCAGTGCCATGGCAAATTGGGCAGGTGACTTGGTGGGTGCCTCGTATCTACCCTCTAGCAAGCATGTCCCAGAAGGGGGATTATAATTTCCTGGGAGTTTCCTATCTACTGTGTATGGAGGTGGTGGCCCATGGAAGGGGATATTGATTTCCCTTGTGACAGCCAGGCCTTGAATTCTTGTTTTACATAAAGGTCTGCAGACAATAAAGCAGGCCCTGATTATAAAACGCTGAAGTTAGGGACAGTCTGTAAGTACATAACCCGGTAGGGAGTGTGGAGGCTTGGTAGTTTCCCCAGACATTTAATCTGAGACTGTATCTAAGAACTGATAAGAGTTACCCAGGCAGAAAAGAGGATGAAGAAAGTTCCAGAAAGAGGCAATAACATATGAAGGCCCAGGGTTGAATCGGAGCCCAGCAAGTGTTCCAGGAAGAAAGAGAAGTTGAGTGTGATGGGAATGGAAATGGTGAGCAACATGGAGGCAAATGGCAAGTCACGGTTAGAGCGGAGGCCAGTAGCTCTGCCAGACAACGAAAGGGCTTGGGAAGATAGCTGGAGGAGTAGCAAAATTAAAGAGTGTCGTCTCCCAGTGTTCGCTACATTTAAGATCCATCTTACCTACTCTGTGCCTGTAGAGTCCATTTTTGACATGTAAGTAATGGATGTTACAGTATTCTCTGTAATATGTCATGTGGTTGGAATGAGCACATCATCCTCTCATTGTCAAACTTAGATCCTGGATCCTTGTCACCTATGAATGTGAAGAAAAGTGCCCTTTTTCCTCAGATTTCCGCAAGCTGGATATTCGGAAGAAAAGTGCTCATCATGAAATAAAACAATCACAAGTTTATCTTGTGCTTCATCGCCAGCCTCTACTTACGGAAATACTGTAATTATTTTACCCAAATTCTCCCTGGGAGATTGTGTTATGCAAAAGCTAAGTGAATGGACCTCAAGAGTGCACCAAAAAAAGTCTCCAAGTTGCAACAAAGCAGATTTTTCAGAATTGACATAAAGTAGATTTTTTTCCTTAGTAAGAATTGTTTTTATCACATTGACATTTAGTTTATTAGAGCTAAGTTTACAAGACCAGTTCCTAAAGAGCTTTTTACCTAAATCAGTTACCATTTTATATAGATAAGATGAGAAAATGCTGAAAAAGTATGGTTTTTCCCTCAAAGATTATTCAAAATAAAATCACGTCATCAGTTCTTTACCACCAGGAAGCAGCATAATTACCTCAGACTTTCAAGGAAACAGGTATGCCCAGCAATTGGTTTAATTTAGGCTTGGAATTGTTTTCTTCATCCAAATTACTAGTTTATTTTTTCTATCCTTGATATACTTTTTAATGGAAAAGAATCTATTTCTATTATTGACTTGGAAGAATATAATTGAAAAATAATTAGCAAGGCTTTTACAAATGAATGCAGGAAAGAGAAAAGATACATACGTGTGTGTATATATATATTTTATATATATATATGAAATATACACACATACACACATACACACACTTCAAAAGCAGTTTCCAATAAATGCCACTGGTTTGGTATATAATAAATGTCACAAAAAAACGGAAAAGAGAACTAACTTTTGTGGCACTTTTAACATGCACCAGACAAGTTAGATATTATTATTCCAACTTAATATTCACAGCATCCCAATGTTACCCAAAAGAAAATGAAACAGAAAGGGTTCAATAAACTTGCCCAATTTCACATGAGAGTTACTGATAGAGTCAAGCCTTAAATTCAAGTGTATCTTACTACAAATTCCTTGCCTCTTCTGTCTCATGTTAAAACACTGAAAACCAAAATGGAGTAGAATTCTGTGATTGAAGTATAATTTGCAAGAAGAAAGTCATGTTATTTATTTAGTCAATAGGAAAGACCTTAAATCAATGTATTTTTGCCTTACTGTACTAATTGCTGCATAGTGTTTAACTAGCTTTATCAGTATCTATAATATGATTTGATTAAATCATGTCTTTATTTTAGGTTCAGGGGTACATGTGCAGGTTTGTTACATAAATAAATTGCATGTCATGGTGGTTTGATGTACAGATTATTTTGTCACCCAGGTAATAAGCATAGTGTCTGATTGGTAGTTTTTTTGTTGTTGTTGTTTTGTTTTGTTATTGAGATGGAATCTCACTTTGTTGCCAGGCTGGAGTGTAGTGGCGCGATCTCAGCTCACTGCAACCTCCACCTCCCGGGTTCAAGCAATTCTCCTGCCTCAGCCTCCCGAGTAGCTGGTACTACAGGTGTGCGCTACCATGACCAGCTAATTTTTGTATTTTTCGTAGAAATGGGGTTTCACCATGTTGGCAAGGATGATCTCGATCTCTTGACCTCGTGATCCACCTGCCTCGGCCTCCCAAAGTGCTGGGATTACAGGCGTGAGCCACCGCGCCCGACTGATGGGTAGTTTTTTTGATCTTTAATTTTCTCCCACCCTCCACCCTCAGTAGGCCCTGGTATCTGTTGTTCCCTCCTTTGGGTTCACATGTATGTGTGTTTAGCTCCCACTTACAAATGAAAACATGTAGTATTTGGTTTTTTGTTCCTGTGTCACTTTGCTTAGGATAATGGCCTCCAGCTCCATCCATGTTGCTGCAAATGACATGATCTCATTTTTTCTAGCTACATAACATTCTATACTGGATATGTACCACATTTTCTTTATCCAGTATGCCACCAATGGTCAATTAGGTAGATTTTATGTCTTTGCTATTTGAATAGTGCTGTGATGAACATATGCATGCAAGTGTCTTTAGGGTAGAAAGATTTATATTCTTTTGTGTATACATCCGATAATGGGATTGATGGGTCAAATGGCAATTCTGTTTTGAATCCCTTAAGAAATCACCAAACTGTTTTCCACAATGGCTGAACTAATTTACATTCTCATCAGTGGTGCATAAACATTCCCTTTTCTTCACAACCTCACCAGCATCTGTTATTTGTTAATTTTTTAATAATAGCCATTCTGACTAGTGTGAGATGGTATCTCATTGTGGCTTTGATTTGCATTTCTCTAATGATTATTGATGCTGAGCATTTTTTCATATGCTTGTTGGCTGCAGATAGGTCTTTTAAAAAGAGGCTGTTCATGTCCTTAGCCAACTTTTTAATGGGGTTGTTTATTTGTTGCTTGTTAATTTAAGTTCCTTATAGATTCTAGATATTAGATCTTTGTCAGATGCACAGTTTGCAAAATATCTTCTTCTGTTCTGTAGGTTAGCTGTTTACTTCTCTTGATAGTTTCTTTTGCTGTGCAGAAACTGGTTAGTTAAATTAGGTCCCATGTGTCAATTTTTGTTTTTGTTGCCATTGCTTTTGGTGTCTTCGTCATGAAATCTTTGCCAGGGCCTATGTCCAGAATGGTACTTCCTAGGTTATCTTCCAGAGTTTTTATAGTTTTAGGTTTTACATTTACATTTAAGTCTTTAATCTATGATGAGTTGACTTTTGTGTATGGTATAAGGAAGGGTTTCTGTTTTAATCTTCTGCATATCACTAGCCAGTTATCACAGCACCATTTATTATCTAGGAAATCCTTTCCCCGTTGCTTGCCTTTGTCAGCTTTGAGGAAAATCAGATAGTTGTAGGTGTGTGGCATTATTTCTGGGTGCTCTATTGTGTTCTATGAGTCTATATGTCTGTTTTTGTGCCAGTGCCATGTGGTTTTGGTTACTGTAGCTGTGTAGTGTAATTTGAAGATGGGTAACTTGATTCCCCCAGCTTTGTTCTTTTTGCTTAGGATTACCTTGGCTATTTGGGCTCTTTTTTGGTTCCATGTAAATTTTAAAATAGTTTTTCTCTAATTCTGTGAAGAATGTCATTGGTATTTTTATAAGAATAGCATTGAATCTGTAATTTGCTTTGGGCAGTATGCCATTTTAACCATATTGATTCTTCCTAGCCATGAGCATGGAAAATTTTTCCATTTGCTGTGGCATCTCTGATTTCTTTGAGCAGTGTTTTGTAATTCTCATTGTAGAACTCCTTCACCTTCCTGGTTAGCTGTATTTTTATATATTTTATTCTTTTGGTGGCTATTGTGATAAGATTGCATTCTTGATTTGGTTGTCAGCTTGGATGTTGTTGGTGCTGGCAATTGTTGTACATTGATTTGTATCCTGAAACTTTGCTGAAGTTGTTTATCAGATCAAGAAACTTTTGGGCAGGGACTATGGGGTTTTCTAAGTATAGAATCATATAACCTGCAAATAGAGATAGTTTGACTTCCTCTCTTCCTATTTAAATGACTTATATCTCTTCCACTTACCTGGTTTATCTGGCTAGGACTTCAATGCTATGTTGGATAGGAGTGGTGCGAGTTTTGTCTTGTGCTAGTTTTCAAGGGGAATGCTTCCAGCTTTTGCCATTCAGTATAATGTTGGCCATTGGTTTATCATGGATGACACTTACTATTTTGAGATATATTCCTTCAATGCCTAGTTTGTTGAAGATTTTTTACGTGAAGGGATGTTGAATTTTATTGAAAGCCTTTTCTGCATCTATGGAGATGATCACGCGGTTTTTGCTTTTTGTTCTACTTATGTGATGAATCACATCTCTTGTTTTGTGTGTGATGAACCAACCTTGCATCCCAGTATAAAGCCTACTTGATTGTGATGGATTAGCTTTTTGATATGTTGCTGGATTTGGTTTGCTAGTTTTTCTTGAGGATTTTTGCATCTATATTCATCAAAGATACTGGCCTGAAGTTTTCTTTTTTTATTTTGTCTGTGCCAGGTTTTGGAAACAGGATGATGCTGGCCTCATAGAATGAGTTAGGAAGGAGTGCCTCTTCCTGAATTTTTGGAATAGTTTCAGTAAGAATGATACCACCTCTTCTTTATACATTGGGAGAAGTCAGCTGTGAATTTGTCTGGTTCTGGACTTTTTCTGATTGGTAGGCTTTTTATTACTGATTCAATTTCAGAACTGATTATCTGTTGAGGGATTCAATTTCTTCCTGGTTTGATGGAGATCATATGTTTCCAATAATTTATCCATTTGTTCTAGGTTTTCTAGCTTGTGTGCATAGAGGTGTCCATAGTAGTCTCTGCCTTTTTTTTTTTTTTTTTTTTTTTGTATCTCTGTGGGGTTGGTTAAAATATTGTTTTTATCATTTCTGATTGTGTTTATTTGGATCTTTTCTTATTTTTTCATATTATTTTAACTAATAATCTATCAGTCTTATTTATTCCTTCCAACAGCCAATTCCTGAATTCATTGATCTTTTGTATGTTTTTTCACATCCTGTTTTTTGGGTTTTTTTTTTTTTTTTTTTTAGTCGTCCTTTGATTCTGGTTATTTCTTCTACTTGCTTTGGGGTTGGTTTGCTCGTCTTTCTCTAGTTCTACTAGGTATGATGTTAGGTTGTAAATTTGAGATTTTTCTAACTTTTGATGTGGGCATTTAGCACTATAGACTTCTGTCTTAACACTTCCTTAACTGTGTCCTAGAGATTCTGGTATGTTGTATCTTTGTTCTCATTAGTTTCAAAGAATTACTTGATTTCTGCCTTAATTTCATTGCTAACACAAAAGTCATTCAAGAGCAAGTTGTTTAATTCACATATAATTTCATAGTTTTGAGCAATTTTCTTAGTGTTGATTTCTATTTTGATTATGTTGTGATCTGAGAGTCTGGTGGGTATAATTTTTTTTTTTTAATTTGCTAAGGATTGTTTTATGACCAATTGTGGGTCAATTTTAGAGTATGTGGCCTGTGTAGATGAAAATAATATATATTCTGTGGTTTTAGGTGTAGAGTTTGTAGATTTTTTTAAGTCCACTTGGTCAAGTGTTGTGGTCAGGTCATAAATATCTTTGTAAGTTTTCTACCTTGATAATATGTCTGATACTGTAAGTGGGGTGTTTAAATCTTCTACTATATTATATGGTTATCTAAATCTCTTTGTAGGTCTCTAAGAACTTTATTTAGGAATCTGGGTGCTCCTATATTGGATGCATATATATTTAGGATAGTTAGGTCTTCTTGCAAACCAAACCCTTTACCATTATGTAATACTCTTTGATTTTTAAAATATCTTTGTTAAATTAAAGTCCATTTCATCTGAAATTAGTATACTAATCCTTGCTTTCTTCTATTTTCCATTTGCTTGATAATTTTTTCTTCATCCCTTTACTTTGAGCCTATGGGTGTCATTGCATATGAGATGGGGTCTCTTGAAGACAGCATACCATTGGGTCTTGCTTTTTTATCTAACTCACCATTCTGCCTCTTGATTGGGGCATTTATCCCATTTATATTCAAGGTTAATATTAATATGTGCAGATTTCATTCCTTCATCGTGTTGTTAGTTGGTTATTATGCAGACTTAATTGTGTGGTTGCTTTACAATGTTAATGATCTATGTACTTAAGTGTGTTTTCAAAGTGGCTGATAATGGTCTTTCCTATCCATATTTAGCACTCTGTTCAGGACATCGTGTAAGTTCTGGTGGTAATGAATTCCCTTAGCATTTGCTTGTCTGAAAAGGACCTTATTTCTCCTTCACTTATGAAGCTTAGTTTGGCTGAATATGAAATTCTGGGTAGGAGTTTCTCTTCTTTAGGAATGCTGAATCAAGGCCCCCAATGTCTTCTGGTTTGCAGGATTTTTGCTGAAAAGTCTGTGGTTAGCCTGATGGGGTTCCCTTGAAAGGTGTCCTTCCCCTTCTCCCTAGCTGCCTTTAATTCTTTTTTGTTTCATTTCAACTTTGGGGAATCTGTTCACTATGTGTCTTGGGGATGGTCATCTTCTGTAGCACCTTGAAGGGGTTCTTTGCATTTCCTGAATGTGAATGTTGATCTCTCTAGTGTCCAACTACATTATTCTGGAGAACTGGTCTTCAAGCTCTGACATTCTTTCCCCACCTTGGTCAGCCATACCCATGCAGAACTATGGTAAAGATCACGTAACGAAAATCAGAACAATTTCCATTTACTGAATGCTGACCATCATATTATGCTCGACATTCATGAATATCCTCTGTTGTGGAAAACAATAGTGCAGTTTGAAAAAAAAAAATCAATTCTGCTACCTGGGGGAAAGGCAAGTGAGATGCACTTGGAAAGGGAAAAGAGAAAGTGAATCCAGAGGTCCAAGGTCAAGCATACCCTCCAAGAGATCAGAGAAAAGATGAAAATATATAATGAGTAAGGTCATGTGAAATTTAATGAAGAAAGAAAGCAAAATTGTGATAGCAACTGTATCACAAGCATAACCCATAAGTGTGAGTGTACCTGCATTCACCCTGAGATGCACACCAAACCCAAACTTCCCTTTTCCCAATTAAATAATCACAAGTTCTTTATCTGCTGCAAATTAGATGCTGAAGGATAGAGAAAAAAGCAAAAGCAATGAAAAGTCTAAAGTTCAAAACACAATGCACAAAGCATTTTATGACTGCTTACTATTTGCTGTATACTGGTGATAAAGAGAAGCAGTAGGAAGAAAATCACACTAGGAAAGGAGATCTAAGAGTTGAAATGCAGCTTTCCAGAATCAAGCCAAGTATATGTTTTCATGCTATTTGTGTTGCATGCTTCCACTTTAGGTCATAGGTACTTGTATGTCAAAGGTATTCTGTAAGTGTTAAGTGAATCTAACAGAATGAATGGGGAGAGGGAAGATGAGATTCATTTAGAAGAAGAAACAAGAAGGCAATTTACTTTTGCATAGGTGGGAACATGGTTCAGGGCTCTTTACACTGACTAAAAGGGAAGAAAAATAATAAAGAGAGAAGGGATGCCAATCACACAAATGTAAATGTTCAAAGATATATGAGAGTTGAGGTGGAAGATGTATGATCTTATGTGTGATTTCCTCAGTGAGAGGAAATATCAGATTTATGAATATACTGTGCTCCATTTTCATCTGTAAGAGGAATCTGAAAAGGAAATATTATTTTGGGTCATGACTTGTCTTCTGCATATAATAAAAATAGTTTGAAGACTTTAACTACATAACTTAAAAAGGTATAAAGGAATTTGATGTGTGCTGGGAAGAAGGTAGGGGGACACAAAATGTAATATGTGGACACATGTAATCACAAACAAATCCAAAATACAGGCATGAAAACTGTTTATTAATTCCTTGCTGCATGACAGGCATGGCTTAATATACTCTTTTCAGACCAAAACATTTTTATCTGCAAAATGAGAGGATCAAATTAGGTTATCTCTAAGTTCATTTAAAATTGTTTTTAAAAAATCTATTTAGATAAACAGAGTAGCAGTCTGCAATGTATTTAAAAGGAAATGTACTAGTCAGGTTGGCAAGATCTATGTGAAAGAATTATTATTGTGCTATATGAAAAAAGATTCTGCCTTTTTAAATAAGATGAGTAATGACAAATTAATTTTCATGCAGGTTGAAAATGTGGCAGATGTGTATGGAGAATGAGAAAATTGCTGTTATAATAGAGATGACTTAAATTATGATATGAGGATGATAAAGAAGAGAGAATGTTTTCTGTCCTTTCCAGATGTCAAACCTTAACTGAACATGTTTTAAAAAATGAAAATAAAAGTCTCAGTGCAAAGGATGCATTTACTTCTCTAGCAGAGACTGTTAATTGCAGACTCTCCATACCTATGATCTCCTTCTTCTTTATTAACCAAGTCTCAATCACATTTGGTTAACAAATAAAATACTACACTCTCCATCATCCCTTCTAGTGAAATGAGCTTATATGTCTCAGTGCTACCCAGTGAGATGTAAACTTACTATTTTGTGACAGTCTTTCTGGGAAGGCTGCTTAAAGGGAGCCAATGAGTCAAGGAGAAGGGATAATTGTTTATCCTTTCCCACCTCTTCCTGCTACAACAGAAGGGATGGCAAGCTATAGCAGCCAATTTAGACTACATATAAACTCAAAGAAGGAAGTTCCATGCTAAAAATGGAATATAGGAAGAAATAGACTGTATCACTGATAACGTCCTCATGTCACCAGAATGATTTACCTTCAAACTTCTCTTTTAACTGAAATAAAAAGTAAACTTCTGTCTTGATTAAGCAACTCTCATTTTCATTATTATTTCCTTCCCTGGTTATACACATTTCAAGCTTCTTCCAACTGATTTAGTTCTCAGAAGTAAGGTTCTTCAAGTATCAGAAACTAAAATGTGGCACTAAGTATGTAATGGAAGCAGAGCTGCATAGGTGCATAGTAATGACTCAGATAACGAAAGCCGAAAATCTCATGATCTTTATAATAAATCTACAAAATACTTAGTCAAACCATCACCTGCTACACATTAGAAGCCAACCACATGCTGCCAAAGGCTACATATAGTATTAGGAGAAATGGTAAAATATTGGTATGGGTTGTCAGAAAAATCCTAGCATGACAAATTCAAGGTGGAACTAACTACCTGGCCAGTCTCAGAGTTGAAACGGAAGACATGCACCTTTGCTAAGGAAGGTACTCTTTGCCTATAACCTGCAATCTCAATTGACTGAGAGTCTGGTAATTTGAAAACTTTCATGGTTGAAAAAGCCAACCACCTATACCCCAAATTGAAACAGTTAAAAGAAGTGTCTGAAAATTCTAGCCTTAGCGATAAATATGACTTTTGCCACACCATACAAAAGTTGTTAACCTGCTGGCAAAGATAATGCATTACTTCATATATTTCCAATGCAGCAGACAGCAAGCTGAAAATTATTTAGATGGCAGAGCACACAGGTCTGTAAATAAAAGACCAGGGTCTTCAAGATTAATAATTCCATTTACCCAAGATCTTTGGCTGTTTTTATTCACACTTGGAGATGACCAAAAAACAACTATGCTGAAAGTCTATCATACTTTTTAGGGTGTCTTATCATCCAAAACTAATCCAGGGGGTCATGAACCCATACTAACAGGAAGTGACTTGCTACATATGTGCAGTCCTTAGTGAAGACATTCTCCTGAATGTCCATTTCAGATGTGGCCACAGAGGACAACAGAAAAGGAAGACCCTCCTGAATAGCAAATCCATGGGTCAAGAAAGAAAATGAACAAGAGAATTTTTACTGAAGAGCAGAACCTGGGACTGCCAGATGGACCAACTAAAGAACTCACTTCACAGCTAGGGCAGTGAGTCCTCACCATTTCTTCTCAGCAATAGTTGGCTGCTGTAAAATCAGAGAAGTTATTCATGTCTTAAGGTTAATAAAAGTATCTGTAGGTAACTGAAACTTGAGGAGCCAAATTGAGGTCAGATGAAGAAGACTGTACATTATCCAGAGAGAATGAACTTGGAGCAGGATGCAAAGACTGCAGGGGAGAAATCAGGGTTTTTCTGCTGGAGGAAGAAGCAGAGGGTACATACACATAAGGTATCCAAAGAAGCCCACTATGGAAGCTGGGGCAGATTACATACTTATTCTCAATTCTTCACTCTTTCCTATGCAGTAGAGCAGAGAAAATCGAATATACCAGTGACTTGCTTTGACCAATGGAAAATTAGAGAGGACAGGAGCACAGATTTTCAACATCCCTATATGGGGGCCTGGCGCGGTGGTTCACGCCTGTAATCCCAGCACTTTGGGAGGCCAAGGCGGGCGGATCACGAGGTCAGGAGATCCAGACCATCCTGGCTAACACAGTGAGACCCCGTCTCTACTAAAAATATAAAAAATTAGCCAGGCGTGTTGGCAGGCGCCTGTATTCCCAGCTACTTGGGAGGCTGAGGCAGGAGAATGGCATGAATCCGAGAGGCGGAGCTTGCAGTGAGCCAAGATCGCGCCACTGCACTCCAGCCTGGGCAACAAAGCAGACTGTGTCTCACAAAAACAAACAAACAAACAAAAAATGCTCATATGGGACTTCTGTGCCTACCACGAGAACATATGCCATAACTATTAATTCAGGGAGAATGAGAAGATGTGGTGCAGACCATTAGCCAATCCCTAGGGCTGAGTTCAAGTGTAGCCAACACTCATCTTAGGGGAGAAATGTCCCCTCTGACCTACAGACACATGGCTGAGAAAAATCAATGCATGTTGTTGTAAACCGTTGTATTTCAAGGTTGGTTGTGATGCAGCATTCTGGCTAAAAAAGCAGCCAGGCCTATTCTAACAATTGTAGCTCAGAGTAAAGAATGTGGGCATCTCATCAGCAGACATTGTTACTAAAAAGATAGAGAAAAGATACAATGAGAAAACTGTAAACAAACTCTTGGAAATCCAAAGAACAAAAGAGAAAGAAGAAAGATTAAGAACTTTCTAGAAACCTCCTACAGTGGTCAGGAAGACTGGGACATTGAGCCTAGGAGATAAAAATGGACAGGAAGATTCATATCATGCTTAAAAAGAAACTGCAAATAATTGAAAAGTTGGTTTTTTTTTTTTTGGTTTTTTGTTTTGTTTTGTTTTGTTTTTAAGTGGAACTATTTCAAAAGTAAGAAATTAGTAAAAGGACAAAGTTGTTAATGCACCATAAACAATTGATCAAAAGCAGAAAAAAAATGAATTGTTGTGGAAATGGATACAGTGTGATCCTACTTTTAGTGGACTACTCGAGTTTTTAAAAAAAATTAGGAGGAAAGCAAAAGGTTCAGAAAATAGAAACAGAAGTGTAAATAATACTATGAAATGCGCCTAGCTGAAAAAGCTGACTTTTCAAAAGAATACATTAAATGAAGAATACAGAATGAGATCCTTAAAAAAAGAAGTCAGGAAAGTATTACATAGAGTAATTGCAAAGGCCTTCTCTCCTTATAACACGGAAATTGATGGATTTGAGAATAAGGATATTAAAAAAGATCTTTAAGAGTCTACAGGAAATAGAAGAGCTAGGACAAAGCATGGATGTCATGTAGAATGTTTTATGACAAACTGCTGACCTGAGCCAATAATTCTTGGGCTGGGGAAAAAACTGTCACTCTATAGATAGGTGGGTTGGGATGAGGGTGGGGAGGGAAAACTGTAATGCTTACTTTCTAAATAGATTTCAAAGGAATGCTGGGAGAACACAAAGAGAACTAGCGTGCGTTGATTTTAATAGTAGCATTTTGTTGATCAAAAAGAAAGCAGGAAGAAAAATAATAAATCTTGCATGTGGTAATAAAACGTGTGGTAGGTGATTAATGTGTTAAAAGTCAAGGGAAGAACTCATCAGAAGAGTAAAAGAAGAGAACGAAAAGCAAAGGGGACAATCAACAAAATGTGAACATACAGTTTATACAAGGAATGCAATCATACAGGTACCAATAACTCAGTTGCAAGGAATAATTGAAATATGCACGCATATAAAAAGGACACATACTTTGTATAACTTGAAAAACATTTGAGGATCAAATAAAATAATGTATTTGAAAAGGTTTATAAAAACTGTAAGTTTTCTACAAATAAATTAGTGGGTGCAATGCTGAGAGCTACTCCTTGAAGGTGAACAACATAGAAATAGTGTTCAGTGCAACTCAACAAATGTTTATTTAACGACTGCAATGTACTAAGCAAATTTTAGGCTCTGGTAAGATACATCAGTAATGAAGACAAACATACACATTAACTATATCAAGCAGGACAAAGGGCTCTAAAGAGAATAAATGCAACTCTCCAAACAGATCTCTACTGTCACTATTGAATATCTTGTAAACTCTCCAGAAATATGTGTATGTGCAACTGTGTCTGTGCATATATATATATATACACACACACACATGTGTGTATATATATGTACATTTTAATGCTACATATTTGAGGATACCTTATTACACTATTCAGGACTTTGTGATTTTCTCTTAACACAGCAATTTGGAGATTACCCCCTTTCAGAACATAGAGAGAGCTACTTCATTTCTCCTAATAGCATATTTTATTGCATGGTTGTGCCACAATTTATTGAATTACTGGCTTTTAATGAACAATTATGCCATTTCCAGTCCTTTCTTATTCGTGTAATGCTTATTCATACTGTGCTTTATATATGGGCTAATACACCTGTTAACACAAATCTCGAGAAGTGAAATGTCTGTCACCTGGCAAGTGAATTTTAATTTTGATACATAGTGCCAAATAGCCTTCAAAGTGAAACATTCACTTATATTCCCACCAACAGTGCACAAAATTGCTTTTGTCCTCAAACTTCCTGCCAATGCCATTTATTATCAAACCATTTGATCCTTGCAAGTACAATAACTAAGAAGCTGTCTCATTGCTGTTTGAATTTCAAACTACAAATCTCATTGTAGTTTAAATTGCAAACCATGATGGTTTTATTATGAGCAAATGTGAGTATGTTTTTACATATATAAAAGTCTTTTGAGTTTCTCTTTCTGTGAATTATCTGTCTATAATCTTGGCCTGTTTCTAAAAATTAATAAGGTAGAAGCAATGAGCCAATTTTCACATATCTTGGCAGGTTTTTCCAGTTTGTTATTTTCCATTCAAATTTATTTATGATTGTTTTAAACTATTTTGACATTTTGATCTTTTTTTAATTTTGAGATTATTGTAGATTTATACACAGTTTTAAGAAATAATACAGAGAGATTCCATATACTTGTCACCATTTTCCCTCACTGGTAATGTTTTGCATAACTATACGACAATGTCACAAGTAGGGAGTTGACACTGATACAATTCATCTACCTTATTCATATGTTAGGGTTACATTCACTAGTGTGTATGTGTGTATATGTGTCTGTGTGTGTGAGTTCTACACAATTTTGTCACATTGCAATTTCCTGTGTTCACTGCTGTGGTCCAGATACAGACTTGTGTTTCATCACAAGGATTCCCTTGCTACCCTTTTCTATTCACAGACCCTCCTTAAGCCTGACCAGCACAAATCTATTCTCCATCTCTATAACTTTGTCACTTCAAAAATGTTATATGAATGGAATCATGGAGTATGCAATATTTTGAGATTGGCTTTTTCCACTCAGTGTAATTCTCTTGCATTTGTAAAAAAAAAAATTGGCATTTCGAATTTTGGTACTATGCTATTTAGCTTAAGATTCATACCAAACTTTAATTGTAGATTTATACCTTTTCATTGTCTTTCATTTGGTAGTTTCATGCAGTTTTCCCTAAAGCGGACCTTGTATAATGTTAATGAAATGACTCTTGCTTGCTTTTAGTTTTAATTTGTTTACCTATATTTTGCTTCCTGCCTTCACTGATTTTAGATGAATATCATCTATAGCACTTGTGTCATTTTGTTGTCCAAATTTATGGTCTTTTGATGAGCAATTTTATCTCATTGATAATTACTGATATGGCAATTAGCTGTGGCATTTATGTCATGTTCTGCTTCTGTATTTAATGCTACTTATTTTGCTATATTGTCTATATTTCTCGTATGTGCATGATTTACTTTTATAATTTGGAAAGCATATTCTCTTCTTCAGATTTCTGGGTAGTTACTCTCTCTATATATAAGTATAGATAAGTATATAGTAAGTGTGTGTGTGTATATATATATATTTCAGAAGAGTTTTAAAAAATTATCTTTTAATTCTCAGGGAAGGGTTTTCTTATAATTTTCATGTCTTTTATGACAAAATATTTTTGCTGTGTTCTCACCTTTTTTTCTATTTGTTCTTTTGCAGAATTGTATGTGCATTTCTCATGTCCTTTCTTTCTGTTTGTCTTTGTTATTTTTGTTGTTTTTCCCCAGGCCAACTATGCATTAGAGGATAATGTTAGAAAGCACATCAGTGGAGTGAGTTGGATATTCAGGTAGCTTGCATTCAAATTTGTGTCTTGAAATGTTCCCCAACAAAAGACTGTCCCAGAATTTGATTTTTCTCTGGGTTACTATAAACTTTCCATATGATGCAGTCATGTTTGCCACAAGATTTTATGCAGTAACTTGGAGTTTATATTACTTTTGTGTATCAAATAATCAACTGAAAGATTGCTTGCTAACATTTTCCCTCCCACCCAGCTAGGAGGATTGATGTATTGTTTTGTTTTGTTTTCTGCTTGTTTGTTTGTTTGTTTTGCAAAGAGAGGTGTGTAAGCACTTTACTAGCTCCACCTTCTCTGACATTCTTTTCTGCCCAACAGGGTTAGTGATGCCCCAGACTCTGATACAGCAGCTGAGCACTTGCTGTTCCAAAGAGGCCACTGATGATATTTCAGAAAGTCTAACTTACCTTTGGATAATTCTGCATGTTTTCTGTGAACATGGAGGCACACACTCCTGCTGCTTTCCTCATTTTAACTAGATTTAAATTTCATAACACTTTTACAGCCCTCCAGGTTTTCATTTCTGCTTCTTTGTTCTCTGTTTTGGTTTTAAGTTGGTTTCAAAGAACAGGGCAGAAATGTCTTTACTCTGCCATCTTTAATTGGTTCCTGTACTCTTTAATACATTTTAAAATTAAAGCCAGAGAAAGAATAATTAAACTTCCATGCTGTAACCCATAGAAGTTCCGATTTCTTGAGTATACAGACTCTCTCTACATTTTTAAGTAGTTCCATACACTTTTAGGAAGACATTACTGTCTTCTCCACCAACCTGAGACACATACCCCTACAAGGGTACATGAAATTCCACTCAACATTCTGTGAGTTCACACCAAAGATTCATTGTTCCTTCTACCATTTTCTAAAAGGGTTTTCTTCTCATATTTTCTTGTATCATTATAAATAACATGTTTCTGTTCACAGTTTGTATTTAGAACATTTGCTAGGCATTTTGTTTTCAATCATAATCCTGAGAGCCTTGAAACAAACAAATCACTTATACTGTCTAGAATGATATCTGCTTGGTATTTCTGCCTTAGGAAATAATGTTCATTTTTGAGTATTCATTTTAATGTACAGCAGAATTTAGTGATATCACAATCCCCTACACAGTTCTAGTAACACTAAATGAAACAGTGTGAAACTCCTAGCTTTATCTGAACTCCTGTGTCTGAAATCTATCATTTGTTGGTGTTTAGTTTGCCTGGAATATTTGTTTACCTACTGACTGTTGACTAGCTTCCAAATCGTCTTGATGAGTTGATTTCATAACAGCTGAAAATAATATTGCATTCTTCACCTGTAACAGGTGGTACCCAAGTGGCTGTCCATCTTCCCTTGTGGTCTCTGCTGTGAACTGTAAATCATGTCAAGAAATGACAGCCTGTTAGATGGCATGATCTGTCATCACTGTGAGGAGCTACCAGTCACAACATGCACACACTTGATCTATCCTATGTGCAAATGATAAACTTGGTCAAAAGATCGCTATTTCATGTTCTGGAAAACATGAACTTATGTGAGTTTATAAATAAAATATTTTAATCTATAATCTCATATATATGTCATTATGTCATCTTTCCTGGAATTCAGCTGCCAAAAATAACATTAAAGAAGTAGTTCATGTCAGGTAAGATAAGAATGCCCCATAAATACTGATTCTGAACATCTAGCAGCCATACATATGTTAATTCGTTATTCCACAAATATTCTGTGTCAAGCACTGTGCTAGGTCCAAAGGATACCAAAATTAATAATTACAAACTCAGAGTCCAAAGAAAAAGGCAGACTCACAAATAAACAGCTGTAAAAATGTGTGTTACTCTATTTGGAGGTATTATGCAAGCATTAAGGAGAGTGCATCTGTATTAGTCCATTTTCACACTGTTGATAAAGACATATTCAAGACTGGGCAATTTACAAAAGAAAGGTTTATTGGACTCACAGTGCCACGTAGCTGAGGAGGCCTCACAATCATGGCAGAAGGTAAAAGGCAAGGAGAAGCAAGTCACATCTTAACATGAATAGTGGCAGGCAAAAAGAGCTTGTGCAGGGAACCTCCGCCTTTTAAAGCCATCAGATCTCGTGAGACTTATTCACTATCACGAGAATAGCACAGGAAAGCCCTGCCCCCATGATTCAATTACTTACCACTAGGTTCCTCCCACAACATGTGGAAATTCGAGATGAGATTTGGGTGGGAACAGAGCCAAACCATATCATTCCACCCTTGGCCCCTCCCAAAATCTTATATCCTCACATTTCAAAACCAATCATTTCTTCCCAATGGTCCCCATAAGTCTTAATGCATTTCAGTATTAACTCAAATGTCCACAGTCCAAAGTCTTATTCGAGACAAGGCAAGTTCCTTCCACCTATGAGCCCGTAAAATCAAAAGCAGGTTAGTTACTTCCTAGATACAGTGGTGGTACAAGCATTGGGTAAATACAGCCATTCCAATTGGGAGAAATTGGCCAAAACAAAGGGGCTACAGGCCCCATGCAAATCTGAAATCCAGCAGAACAGTCAAATCTTAAAGCCCCAAAATGATCTCCTTTGACTCCATGTCTCAAATCCAGGTCATGCTGATGCAAGAGGTGGGTTCCCCTGGTCTTGGGCAGCTCCGCCCTTCAGGCTGTGCAGGATACAGCCTCTCCTCCCCACTGGCTGCTTTCATGGGCTGGCATTCAGAGTCTGTGGCTTTTGCAGGTGCACAGTGCAAGCTGTCAGTGGATCTCCCACTCTGGGGTCTGGAGGATGGTGGCCCTCTTCTCATAGCTCCACTAGGTGGTGCCCCAGTAGGGATTCTGTCTGGGGGCTTCAACCCCACATTTCCCTTCTGTACTGTCCTAGTGGAGGTTCTGCATGAGAGTCCCGCCCCTGCAGCAAACTTTTGCCTGAACATCCAGGCATTTCCATACAGCCTCTGAAATCTAGGCAGAGGTTCCCAAACCCCAATTCTTAACTTCTGTGCACCAGCAGGCTCAACATCAGGAGAAAGCTGCCAAGGCTTGAAGCTTGCACTGTCTGCAGCCATGGCCTGGGCTCTACATTGAGACATTTCAGCCATGACCGGAGCAGCTGGGATGCAAGACACCAAGTCCCTAGGCCGCACACAGCATGGAGACCCCAGACTCGACCCACTAAACCATTTTTCCTCCTAGACCTCCTGGCCTATGATGGGAGGGGCTGGTGTGAAGACCTCTGACATGCCCTGGAGACATTTTCCCCATTGTCTTCAGGATTAACATTTGGCTGCTTGTTACACAAATTTCTGCAGCTGGCTTGGATTTCTCTTCAGAAAATGGGATCTTCTTTCCTATGGCACTGTCAGGCTGCAAATTCTCCAAACTTCTATGCTCTGCTTCCCTTGTAAAACTGAATGCCTTTAACAACACCCAAGTCACCTCTTGAATGCTTTGCTGCTTAAAAATTTTTTCTGCCAGATATCCTAAATCATCTCTAACAAGTTCAAAGTTCCACAAATCTCTAGGGCAGGGACAAAATGCTGCCAGTCTCTTTGCTAAAACATAACAAGAATCACCTTTGCTCCAGTTCCCAACAAGTTCCTTATTTCCATCTGAGACCAACTCAGCCTGGACTTTATTTTCCATATCATTATAGCATTTTGGCCAAAGTCATTCAAGAAGTCTCTAGAAAGTTTCAAACTTTCCCACATTTTCCTGTCTTCTGAGCCCTCCAAACTGTTCCATCCAATCTCTTCCTGTTACCCAGTTCCGAAGTCACTTCCATATTTTGGGGTATCTTTTCAGCAGTGCCCCACTTCCCATACCAATTCACTGTATTAGTTCATTTTCACACTGCTGATAAAGACATACCAGAGACTCAGCAATTTACAAAAGAAAGAGGTATTGGGCTTACAGTTCCACATGGCTGGGGAGGCCTCATAATCATGTCAGAAGGTGAAAGGCAAGAAGGAGCAAGTCACAATATTACATGGAATGGGTCAGCCAAAAAGAGCTTGTTCAGGGAAACTCTGCCTTATAAAGCCATCAGATCTCATGAGACTTATTCACTATCATAAGAACAGAACGAGAAAGCCCTGGCCCCATGATTCAATTACCTACTACCAGGTCATTCCCACAACATCTGGGAATTCAAGATGAGATTTGTGTGGGGACACAGCCAAACCCTATCAGCTTCATTCTGGGGTCAGGTGGTAGGGACAACACAAACACCAAGATAAATTCCTTTGGAGATATGGCATGAGCTGAGGCTTATAGGGTGAATAAGAAGTATGCTTGTTAAAGGAGTTCAGGCAGGAAGACATTGGGGAGTGGCATTTCTTGTATAGGGGAAGTAGCAAAGGTATAGAGTTGAAAAGGAGGTTAGAACACTCAAGGAACTACCAGCAATACTATAGGAGTTTACTTAGTGATGCTGGGGCCAGTGAGATATGTGGATCAGTAAGCAAAAGGTAAGAGTGAGGAGCACTCCAGGAACAGTATGTAGGAAGCCAGGCTGGATCCTATGGTCAGGAGCTTCTGAAGAGCTTGCTGTTGTTGATATTTGCTTGCGCTTAAATAACTTTTGTATTAGTCTGTTTTCACACTACTGATAAAGACATACCCAAGACTGAGTAATTTATAAAGAAAAAGAGGTTGAATGGACTCATAGTTCCACGTGGCTGGGGGGGTGGTGCTCACAATTATGGTGGAAGGTGAAAGGCATGTCTTACATGGTGGCAAGCAAGACAGCATGAGAGTCAAGCAAAAGGAGAAACCCCTTATAAAACCATCAGATTTCATGAGACTTTTTCACTACCATGAGAACAGTATGGGGGAAACTGCCCCCATGATTCAATTATCTCCCACCTGGTCCCTCCCACAATATATGGGAATTATAGGAGCTAAAATTCAAGATGATATTTGGGTGGGGACAAGGCAAACTATATATGCTTTATTGAGGTTTAATTTACATCTTAAGATTAACTTAGGTGAACAATTCAATGATTATTATTAAATCTACAGAATTGTACAATCATTGACACAATACAGGTTTTAGAATATTTCCATCATTCCAAAATATCCCTCATACCCATTTATAGTCACTACTGACTCCTACCTCCAAGAACCAGGCAAATGCTCGTCTGTTTTCTATGTCTATAGATCTGTCATTTCTGGACATTTCATATAAATGGAATCATAGACTATGTAGTCATTTGCATCTGGTTTGTTTCATCAGGCATCAGGTTTTTTAGATTTACCCATGCTGCAGTATGTATCCATAGCATATTTGTTTGTATTGTAAAATAGTATTCCATGGTATGAATATAACATCACTGGCTTATCTTTTCACCAATTGATGGGCATTTGGATTGTTTCTATTTTTTGGTTAATATGACTAATGCTGCCACAAGGATTCATATGCAAGTCTTTACACAGATATGTTTTCATTTCTCTTGGGTAGATATTTAGGGATAGAATTCTTGGGTCACATGGTAAATTTATGCTTATCTGCTTAAAAAATTGTCAAGCTATTGTGCAAAGCAGCTGCATGATTTTACAATCCCATCAACGATGTACGAGGGTTCTAGTTTCTCCTAAGGAGTTTTAACGAGACAGAAAATACGGCAAGATTTGTGCTTTAGGTAAATCAATCTGGGAGCTATTAGAAATGAGACTGAAAATAATGAGCCTATTTAGGAAGCTGTTGCAATAATCTAGGTGAGATCTCTACTACGATTCCCAACTAGACCATTGGCGGAGATTATCTCAGAAGAAGAACAATGCTGCTGAATAATAACAGGCGATTTAGTGCCATCAGTTGCTCAGCCTTGGAAATGTGACTCACAGAGGTGTGAGGACAAAGCAGGTACCTGCCCAGCCAGCCAGATTAGCTAAGGAAAACACACTTCAGGTATGTAAGCTTATGCTTTCACATCTGAAATGTCCCGTACTAAGATATACACCCTCAAACTTTCCAACACTTTTACTATCATTGTGTTATTTTCGCCTGGTTCACCAACTGCATACTGGACACACAGCTGCACGTGCTATTGGGTATTTTTCCTACTTAGAGATGATGTTCACTCGGTTCTAACGATAATTACAAGAATATTGTTGTGCTATAAGTAAATAAACGCTATGTATTTATAAATCTCTGTGTTAAAATTATACTATTTCTATTGTTAGCACACACAGTATTAAGTCATGTGGCCCAAATCTCATATTTTATAGCATATTATGGTTTTATTAGGATATGGTAAATTAATATTTCAGTGAGAAAGTATTTGGAAGTATCCATAAGCCTTATCAACAGCTCATCCCAATGTTTCCCTTCAAACAGCCACATGGGATTTGTGTAAAAGAGTCTAAATGAATGATAAGGACAATATGATGTTTGAGTTAAAATATCTTTTGAAATAGAAAATCAGCAGCTAGCCAAAAAAATACTGCCACTTTAAAAAGATCAGGTAAAAGTCTTAATTCTGCTGTTGTGCAATGTATAGCATGTAACTAAGAACAATATCTAAGAACAACGAATATAAATATTGAGGGAAGTTGAGTAATATTTACTTAGATTATACTATATTTGGTCAAGGAATAATAAACCTGTAAAATTATCTACACTACAAAACTAAGCTCTGTATTACAGCAAATAAATGAGTTCTCTGATCTTTTAAAATATGTATTTCTAACTACCTTGTAAATGATTAATATTTCAAAATATTGCTACTGCTGCTGCCACTACTAGTAATAACAACAATTTTGAATAGCCTTGAATGTCTTAAAAGTTGTAAAATATAATTTTATTGATGATGATTAAGTTCCATGTGAATAAGAGAAATACAATGAATACAAATATTTAACCAAAAAAAAAAGAACAGAGGGTTTGCCAAAAGAGACCAATTTACTTATTAAATAGAATGACCATATATTACAGTTTCCTGGAATGAAGCACTTTTGTAACTATTGTCCTGATGGCCAGTCCAGTTTAGCATTTTGTCCTTGATTGCTTTACCTTTTAACAAAGTATTATCATCAATGTTATGACTATTGTTATTATTAATGAAAATAAGCCAGATGGGCATTTTACAACCTTTATTTCATACTCCCAATCTTTGTCATAATCATGTCTAAGTAGCATGAGACAAATCCAAGGAATGCAGTTCTCACCTTAAATGGGAGTTAATGTTAAAGAAGAACAGCAGTAATAACTTATCTCTTCCTGTTTCAGACTTAACATAACCAATACTTCCCTCTCAAGGAAAACTCATATGGGCCTCACTGATCAAACAAAGTGAGTTTGCAAAACAAAGATTCGACGTAGTCAACTCTCTGTACTCTTCAGTGATGGAAGCTGCTTAGTGGAAAACGTGGGAAATTACAGATTGGGGTAGGTGAATTGAAGACAAAATTATTTATTTTTGTTGTTATAAATACAAATTTTGATATAATACACCATCATGTGTAAAATAATTTTCTTAACTAACTTAAGAAATATGTGGAACACAAATATTTGAAATGTGGTGGTGTACGAGGAAGTGAGTTTGAAGAAAAGAGGGTCCCAAAACTTCACGTTTTATACCAAGATAAATAAAATGGTAGTAGTCACAATTTATGAATATTTTTACACTTGTATATATATACTTTTATATTTGTGTGTGTATGTATTTGCAACTGAATTATAAACTTTAATGATTAAGCTGATTTGAAATAATTTTAGGAAATACTTCAGTATGACAATACATACTTGGTCTTTTTGTTGCCCATGATCAATTAGATTTGAGAAATAATTAACCTTTGAATAACCGCTTTGCAAATTTACTTAGTTATCCTAGCAAAGTATTAAATATTTTGTAAATGAGTCCTCACATTTCTGATTGTATGTTTTTCAAAATTAGAAATCTTTAAAGAAAATCCTGGAGCATCCAAATTTCAACTCCTGAAGTTTACAATTTTGAGCACCCACATTTCAACTATGAAAGCTTTTGGCAAACTGCATTTCTTGAAAATAAAGCTTTCATACAGGAAGATATTGATAGCTCTTAAAAAGCAAGGGATACATTGAATTGATTAAATGATAAGTGTGCAAATGGTATGGAGGATGTAATTTTGAAATTCTCTAAGAGCATATTGAAATATATTAACTTTTAGGAAGACTTTTGATGAGGCCCCTATTTTTGAGTGAATTTCTTTTTAAACTTGTATTACATTTTATTTTGGCTCTATTGTTTTGTTATTATTATTATACTTTAAGTTCTGGGGTACATGTGCAGAACATTCAGGTTTGTTACACAGGTATACACATGCCATAGTGGTTTGCTGCACCCATCGACCCATCATTTACATTAGATATTTCTCCTAATGTTATCCCTCCCCTAGCTCCCCACCCACCAACAGGCCCCAGTGTGTGATATTTCCCTCCCTGTGTCCATATGTTCTAATTGTTCAACTCTCACTTATGAGTGAGAACATGAGGTGTTTGGTTTTCTGTTCTTGTGTTAGTTTGCTGAGAATGATGGTTTCCAGCTTCATCCATGTCCCTGCAAAAGATATGAACTCATCCTTTTTTATGGCTGCATAGTATTCCATGGTGTATATGTGCCACATTTTCTTTATGCAGTCTATCAGTGATGGGTATTTGGGTTGCTTCCACGTCTTTGCTATTGTGAACAGTGCTGCAATAAACATACGTGTGCATGTGTCTTTATAGTAGAATGATTTATAATCCTTTGGGTATATACCCAGTAATGGGATTGCTGGGTCAAATGGTATTTCTAGTTCTAGATCCTTGAGGAATTGCCACACTGTTTTCCACAATGGTTGAACTAATTTATATTATGTACCATTATAGAATGAAAATGAACTCAGTGATTTGATGGTAAAGAGCTGCATATAATATGACTAATACTAAAATAATAAATAATTTTATAAGAACTAAGGTATAGGCCCACCAGCATAATAAATCTAATTATAATTATTTCAAAAATTCAATTATTTTAATTATTCAGCCATCTGCATGTACTATCAAAAATGCTTCAGCTTGAGAATAAATGATATGATCATCCCAGTTCAGATCAAGTAATTATTGGTGGACAGTTTTGTGCAACTAGATCCTAAAATAATAAAAGCCTCTTTTCTTCATCATGATAGAAATAAAAATCTCTCTTTCCAAGTATCTCTTTATGCTCATCCTAAAGGAAATTCAATTAAAGATATTATAAAATGCTGAATGTTAAGGCTCTCAATCAAATGCTGCCATTTATTTCATTAAATTGTCTCCGTAACAGGCTAATTAAATTATTGTCCAGTTTATAATGTAATTTCTATAGCTTATACAACCAAACTTAATGCCCTTAATAATTCAAAAACAGCTATATTTTTATACTTGAAAATTGTTTCTGTATGTTGAAGATTACAGATTTGCAAATGTTCTGGCAAGTGTGAGCCTCTTTGAAAGTGGATCATATCCTTAAATGAAGAGCAAATAAATCAGAGCCACAAAATTTGCCTATATTGCATTTTGCAACTGATAGCCTCTTTGTTGCTCAGACTGTTATTTAAATAAAATTAATAATTAGAGCAGAAAACTGAAGAGAAGCTCCTATTTTTATCTCTGTATTCAATAGAATGTTTTCAAGACAAAAATTAGTAAAGAGCAGGTTTGCTCAATTTCTTTAACTTTAAATCAATGTTTACTCTCTGAACACTTACATTGTAAATGTTAAGTGGAGGCTTAGAAACTGATACTACTAATAATAAAAATGAAAAATTGAGTAGGCTATCCAGTTATTTGCCGATGTTTAAAAGCTATTTGGCATATTATTGGCACAATTTAGCTGACATAACTCAGGTGCTTAATTTCATTAATTTCAAGATAGTCAAAACATTTGGTGTAAGAAGATTAAAGGAAACTCAAAATATAAGCAGAATTAAAATAACATCATAAAAATAGTAGTTGCAGAAATAATGAAAAAGTGTTAATGGCAATAAACAGCACACATCAATCAATATGAAAACATACTATAAATGACGTGAACAAGAGATACAAGTTAAAGAGGCAAATAGTCAATAACTATGCAAAAAATTAAACTCACAAATAAGTAAATGCAAATTAAAGTATAAGCATAATGAAATTTTTACTCTCCAAATTAACAAATAAATTATTATCCCCTTTCTCTCTGTGGACAAGAATATGAAAAAGATATTCTGATAACCTCCTGGTGAGGCAGCAATTTAGTATAATTTTTTGAAAAGTAATTTAAGGCGGGGCGTGGTGGCTCATGCCTGTAATCCCAGCACTTTGAGGCCGAGGCGGGAGGATCACGAGGTCACGAGATTGAGATCATCCATCCTGGCTAACACGGTGAAACCCCGTCTCTACTAAAAATACAAAAAAAAAAAAAAAAACAAGCAAAAAATTGGCCAGGTGTGGTGGCGAGCGCTTGTAGTACCAGATACTCAGGAGGCTGAGACATGAGAATGGCGTGAATTCGGGAGGCGGAGCTTGCAGTGAGCTGAGATCAATGCCACTGAACTCTAGCCTGGACCACAGTGCAAGACTGTGTCTCAAAAAAAAAAAAATAATAATTGAAAATTACATATTAATAAAGCTTAAAGTCTTTGACCGTATGTCTATTTATTTTAAAAATCCATCCCTAATTATCAGAAATGTAAACAAAGATTTATGCATAGTGATTTTACCACTTTTTGGTTATAAAAATAAATCCCAAGTATGACTTAAATGTACAGCAATAGAGTAATAATTTAATTAAGATGTATTCACAGAATGTAAAAAGTATTCAATAATATAAAACTTCTTTAAGTGAAAAATAATGATAGTCAAAAATGTATACCTCCAGTGTATCTATGTCTGTGTCTATCTAAATATGTTCATCTATCAATATATCTATAATCCTTTGTGTTTATAAAATTAAAAATTAGAAGGCTATATCTCAAAATGTCATTTCTTATTTGCATTGTTTTGACAATGAAAATTTATATTTCCTTTACAACTTGAGAGACATTTTACAAAAAACATTAGTCCAAATTTTGTTTAAAATATTAAGAGATGGAGAAGTTTTGTAGCACTTTAAAGTCAAAAAGTAAATTAAGGTTTTTCATAAGATAGCAATTAACTAGTCGTTTTAATCTAACCGGTAAATTTGAATTAATTTTCTGCTAATGGGTTTGCTTTAGTTTAAAAGTATATGGAGTGCCTTAGACTTTTCAGGATGCTATAACAAAATACCATAAACTGAGTAGTTTATCCACAACAGAAATTTATTTCTCACAGGTCTGGAGGCTGAAAAATCCAAAAACAAGGTTCTGGAAGATTCTGTGTCTGATAAGGGCCCACTTTCTCATTCATAGATGGAGACTTCTCACTATGTCCTCACATGGTGAAAGGGATGAAGGTGCTCCCCTGGGCTGCATTTATAAGGACACTACTCTCATGACCTAATCCCATTGATGAGGGCTCTATCATCATGACCTAATTCCCATCCAAAGACACCACCTCCTGATTCAATTATCTTCGTGGTTAAGATTTCAACACATGAACTTGGAGGAACACAAACATTCAGATCATAGCATGGACCATTTGTTATTAGTATTATTATTATTTCTTAATTACAAGTTTAGTTAAAGGAACCAATAGCTAGGGGATGCAGCCAGGTTTGTTTACCAGTATGAAGAACCACCAGTGCTACAACCACAAAAAAATAATCTATGAAACCACTGGTGAAAATATTTTTATGTTATATTGTAAAAATCACTAAATTTATACCAGTGTTTACAGCAATATTTGCCTAATTTATAATCGGAATTATGTTGGTACTTTTTTATATGTCAGAGAGAATATAAAAATCACTTTTGTTATTATAAAATACAATTGATAGATTAAATTTTAAGCTCACTAAAGTACAAATAAGCTATCTAGATAGTATCAAAAAACTAGTTAGAAAAAATTTCAGACAAACTGTTGGTTTGAGTTTTTTTCTTCACGGTATATAAATATTTAAATAAAAAGTTTTAAAATAAATAAACTTCACACCTAGTTTTCTCATGTTTAAGAAAGTCAGTACAAAGTAGTAGTTAATAAAGCTGGGTAAGAAGCAGATTACCTGGAACTAAGTTCTGCTCTGGCACTTACAAGCTGCATTATTTAGGGCAAGTTATTTAACTTCTCTGTTCTTCAGTTTCCTCATCAACAAACTGGGAATAATAATTGTATCTACATTAAGGGATTATTTTAAAGATTCAAAGAGCTAATAAAATGTAAAGCCCATAAAAGAGTACCCCAGACACAGTAAGAGCTTAATTAATACTAACCTTAATTATTGTGTCTTCAGTCTACACTCATACTTTTCACAGCAAATCTTGAGTGAATAGTATTTACAGATTGATTTTTTTCATTTATTTCAGAAGCATTTGTTTAGCACCTAACAATATTTGTAATTTTGAAGGCAAATGTTGGGTAAGCCCTGGTGGGGAAAAAAAGGCAAATGTAACTTACTCTGACCTTAAATAAAGCATGGCTTCATGATAGAGAGCAGAATCATATAAAAAAAAACAAAAAACAAAAAAGGTTTGGAAGTACAGTAATGCACTGGCTACGGAGGAGCAGACAAGACATAGGATTCAGGCAGGGGGCTGGGATTAGGAAGGTCTGATCTCTGGGAAAATCATTCAAGTGCTGGGGTTCAAACAATGCATTGAATTGTCTTGGAAAATAAAGTGAAATAGATATACAGTGGAAAAATAATCCACACAGGCACAGATGCAAAAGAGATTGTGATGCATTTGAGGAAATGGAACAAAATTGATTTGGTTAAAGTGCAGGATACAGGTGGGAAAGAGAATTGTGAAAATTGTGGCTACATAGCTAAGGAGAGGTCAGATTATGAAGAACCTTCAAGTAGAGTAAACATATAATTTATCGTTGTACCAAACTATCTTTGCAAGTGAGGAGGAGAATACTAATGATTTTACCCGGAACACAGGCATAAAACAAAAATCTCCATAGTGACTTGGAATGTATAGTACTTCTAGGCCATGATTACTTTCATCTATGCATCTGTGTTCTCTCCATCTATTTTTTTTTTTTTTTTTTTTGAGACAAAATCTTACTGTTTTGCCAAGGCTGGAGTGCAGTGGTAAGATCACAATTGACGGCACCCTTGACTTTCTGGTCTCAAGCAATTCTCCCACTTCAGCCTTGCAAGTACCTGGGACTACAGGCACATGCCACAACACCTAGGTATGCATTTAATTTTTTGTAGATACAGGGACTCACCATATTGTACAGGTTGTTCTTGAACCCCTGGGCTCAAGTGATCCTCCTGTCTCGGCCTCCCAAAGTGCTGGTGTTAGAGGAATGTGCTACAGTGCCCATCTGCATCATTTAACCTTTACCTTGGGTACATGTATGTGTTGCATAAGGGAGCAGGGAGCACAGGGAGGGGAGAATCTCACAGGCAAGGGGGTTCTGGTACCAGATAAAGGAGATAGACACAAAGATAAGCCAAACCACAAATGCTTATCCAGCATTCTTCCTGAAATAACTTATATTTCTTTCCCTTAAACTCCTTTTTCTTTGTTTTCTTTCTGTGTCTTTGATTACTTTTTTTCAATTTCCTCCATGAGATTCTCTTTTTTAATATGAATTTTTTCTTTGCTTATTTTCTTTTCTCTAACTGTGCATAGAGAGGTATGAATGCAAACATAACCCTCCGTATAGTGTCAATTTCAATCTTATTTTAATAGTTCCCAAATGTTTCTCTTGGTACTGAAACTAGCCCAACTTCCTCACAGAAGTGATGTTTACGGTTTTTAGATAAACATAGAAATTAACTCAACCAATCTCAAAATGTAAAACTTATATTTGCCTTATCTGAGTTCCTTTCTCAAGAAACCCACTCTCGGGCCTCCCAAATAATCCATAAGCATCTCTGAGTGACTTTTAGGTGCCCAGTAACTATAGCCTTTTTCACAAATCAAGGTCTCATATCTAATCCTGGGTCCAATAAGAGATTTTAAACTTCATCTTAGGCCCTCCAGTATGACTATAATATTTGCATATCACTAAAATATTGTGGTGTTAGGAAGGAAGAAGGACAAGAGAAAAATTCAAAGAAGGAACAATAAAACATTTTTAAAGTTGTATGTAAGGAATTCCATAAAAATACCTTTTATATTTTTTTCCTGCAAGAATAAGAAAATCCAATGCAAAATTGCTTAAGCAATAGGAAAAATGTATTATTTCACATATTGGCAAGTCTAAAGTTTGAGAGGTTTGAGAGTTAGATAATTCAGTGGCATATTGACATCATCAGTGACCTAAGTGCATTCTATCTTTATGACCTGTCATCCTCAGTGAATTTTTTGCTTTTTGTGGACCCAAGATGACTCTAAAATGTAGAGAGGCATAAATGCAGTCTTTCCTTCTGTGGGTCTCTTTAATGGACTTTATCCAGATGGTTCCCAGCAGATGTCTCTTTTCAGTCTATTTACCAGAACTGTGTGACGAGACCAAGCCAACACTGTCAAGGAGAATGTCCTTGATCTGATTCTTTTAACAAATCTTGATTTACTTCTTGGAGAGCTAAAACAAATCCAGAGTGCAGGGACACAAGATACCTGAACAAACCTGGGCTTCTGTTAATAAAGAAGGTGGAAAATAGTGGTTTGCAGGCAAACAGCAGTATCTGCTACATTCTACATTCATTCTAGGTTATAAAACAGTGTCTCATGACAGAGTCAGACAGGTGTAGAACCACACATAATCAAGATGCAGCAAATCAAAGAGATGTGTGTGTAAGCATCTGAATTCCATCTTTCACAATGACTATAGATATGATATGTAAAAAAATTTAAAAGGTTAAGTGATAGACTGATTTGAGTTGAATCTAAGCTGCTCTTCATATTAGTTGTTGTTCTATTCCTTCTTATGCTCCTCACTAAACTTCAGTTTCTTAATCTATAATGGGATAAAAATAGAAAAATAATGATATGAAAGTTCTCTATGGTAACACTTATATGATTCTGTAGTAGTCTGCTTGTGCCTTTACCTTATGACACTGTAAACTTATTAGACTTCCAACTCCCAGTCCCACATACAAGGAGCTTAGAAGCCACCACTCCATCGTAACAATATATAAAAAGCTGAACAAACTGAAAAGTCAACAACTCTTTTTGGATCCATAAAAGAAGTGAAGACACAGGCAAACTAGTGGCTCTAAGATTAGGGAGACACACAGACAAATACAGAAAGGGGAGTCATGGCTTATCTAAACAGAGACTCACAAGTAGAAACCACTGCAGGAACTAGTGCCAGTGTAGAAAAACCTAAACTGTAATTGACGAATTGCTGGAGTATTAGCGTGGACAAGTCAGAGTTTACAGCTCCAGAAGGACCTAAGCATAAGCGAGACTCCATACTTCTGTGTCTTTTATCTCCAAGAACTTGACCCAGTAAATATTGGATAAAAATTTCTTTGTGCTTTCACCAAAGTGAGGGGAAAATGAATCATTTTGAAGCATGCTAGAATACTCTTTTCTTAAAAAGGCCTCCGTCAAGTAAAACTAATTAACTAGACCCTAATTTCATAGGAATATTATCATAGTCTAAGTAACCTGCAGGAAGGGAGATATCCGACTTCAGCCAGGTCTATTATTCCACATGGCAGATGGAAAATACCAATGCCCAGCCCACTGTAGCCATCCTGTCCCACCTAAAAGCAAAGAAAAAGCTGAGATATACTTGTGAAGTACAGTCTAGAGACATAGGATCCCTGAAAGACTTGGAACTAATCATGAGACTATGAACACTTCTCCTCCCATACCTTACCACCACATTATAAAGACTTATTTACAAAAAGCTAGTTCCTTGAAAAGATCAATAAAATTGATAAGCCTCTAACGAGGCTAACTAAGAAAAAAAGACAGAGGACGCAAGTTACTAAGTAAAAGAAAGAAAACAAGGTATATCACTATAGATCCCATGGATATTAAGAAGAGAATGAAAGGGCGGGCGCAGTTGCTCACATCTGTAATCCCAGCACTTTGGGAGCCCGAAGCAGGTGGATCATGAGGTCAAGAGATCAAGACCATCCTGGGCAACAAGGTGAAACCCCGTCTCTGCTAAAAACCCAAAAATTAGCTGGGCATGGTGGCACGTGCCTGTAGTCCCAGCTATTCGGGAGGCTGAGACAGAAGAATCACTTGAACCCACGAGGCGGAGGTTGCAGTGAGCTGAGATCATGTCACTGCACTCCAGCCTGGTGACAGAGTGAGACTCCATCTCAAAAATTAAAAAAAAAAAAAAGGAGAGAATAATGAACAACTCTGTGTCCACCAATTTGATAACCTAGAGGAACTAAACTAATTCCTTGAAACACAATCTGTGAAAACTCACGCAAGAAGAAATAAATAATCTGGATAGGGCTATACTTATTCAATAAAACGAATCAATAACACATAACCAGTCAAAACAGAAGGCATCAGGCCCAAATTGATCCGCTGACAAATTCTATCAAACATTTAAGAAACAAATTGTATTAATTCTCTACAATCTCTTTTAGAGGATAGCAGAGTGAATCCTTAATAACCCATTCTATGAAGCCGCTATTACCCTAAGACTAAAATCAGACAAAAACATTACAAGAAAAGAAAACCACAAATCAAGATCTCTCATGACATAGATGTAAAAATCCTCAACAATATATTAGCAAATTTAATCCAACAATGTATAAGAAGAATTATACACAATTACCAAATGGAATTTATTCCAAGTGTACAAGGCTGGTTCAACGCTTGAAAATCAATTAACATAATCCAACACATCAACAGGATATTAAAAAAAACATGATCATATTAATAGATGCAGAAGAGTCATTTGACAAAATTCAACATCCATTCATTATTTTTAAAAACTCTCAGTAAACTAAGAAGGAATCGTTCTCAACTTGATAAAGAATAGCTACAAAAAATTTACAACTAATATCAAAAACAATGGTCAGAAACACTTTCAAAAAGATCAAAAAAAACATAAAGATGTCTCCTTTCAGCACTCCTTTTCAACATTTGATTAGAAGTACTATCTAATGTAATAAGACAAGAAAAATAAATATAAAATGTGTACAGATTGGGAAGAAAGAAATAAAACTATCTTTCTTGGCAGATGACAGGATCATCTATGTAGGATATTCAAAAGAATCAATTTTAAAAACTCCTGTAACTAATAAGGGATTAAAGCAAGTTTGCAGGATACAAGGTTAATACACAAAAGCCAATTGTCTTTCTGTGTGCCAGTAATGAACAAGTGGAATTTGAAATGTAAAACGCAATACATCTACACTAGCACCCCCAAAATAAAGCTTGCAGGCATAAAACTAAAAAAATATGTACAAGATCTATCAAAATATTGAGAAAATAAATCAAAGAACTAAATAAATGGAGAGATTTCCATGTTCATCGGTTGTGCAACACAATGTTGTCAAGATGTCAGTTCTCCCCAAATTGATCCATAGATTCAATGCAATTACATTAAAAATCTCAGCAAGTTATGTTGGGGATATCAAGAAATGAATTCTAAAGTTTATTTAGAGAGGCAAAAGAACCAGAAGAGCCAATATAATATTGAAGGAGAAGAACAAAGTTGGAGTACTAATACTACTTGACTTCAACACTTATTTTAAAGCTACAGTAATCAAAAAAGTGTGGTACTGGCAAAAGAATAGACAAATAGATCAATGAAACAAAATAGAAAGCTCAGGAATAAACCCATATAAATATTGCCAACTGATCCTGAGAAAGGAGAAACAGGCAATACAATACAGAAAGAGTCTTTTCAACAAAGAGTACTGAAAAAACTGGGCATCCACATAAAAAACGATGAATCTAGACAGAGATTTTACATTCTTCATAAAAACTAACTCAAAATGAATGACAGACCTAAATGTAAAATTCACAACCACAAAACTCCATGAAGATAGCATAGGGTAAAATACAGATGGTTGTGGGTTTGGTTATGATCGTTTAGATACAACACCAAAGCTATGGTCCATAAAAGAAATAATTGATAAGCTGGACTTCATTAAAATTAAAAGCCTCAGCTCTCTAAACAGAAAATGTCAAGAGAATTTGAAGACAAGCCACAGAAGAAGAGAAAGTGTTTGTAGAACAAACATCTGACAAAGGGCTTTTATCCAAAATATTCAAAGAATTCTAAAATCACAACAATAAGAAAACAGTCTGATTTAAAAATTGGCAAAAGACCTTAACAGATGCCTCACCAAAGAAAATATACAGATGACAAGTAAGCCTACCAAAACAGGTTTCACATATGTCACAAGGAAAATGCAAATAAAACAATAATTAGATATCACTGTATACCTATTAAAATAGCCAAAATCCAGAACACTGACACCACCAAATGCTGGGAAGGATACGGAATGACAGGAACTTTTATCCATTGACTAAAGGAATGCAAAATGGCACAACCACTTTGGAAGACATTTCAGCAGTTTCTTATAAAACTATACATATACCATGCAGTCCAGCAATCACTTTCTGTGGTATTTATCTAAAGAAGTTGAAAACTTATGTCTACACGAAAACCTGCACACAAGTGTTTGTAGCAGCTTTACTTGTAATTGTCAAAACGTGGAAGTAACCAAGATGCATTTCAGTAGATGGATGGATTAATAATCTGTGGTACATTCAGCCAATGGATTATTCAGTGCTAAAAAGAAATGAGCTACCAAATCATGGAAAGACATGAAGAAAGCATAAATGCATATTACTAAATGAGAGAAGCCAAACTGAACGGCTACGTACTACATATCCAATGATATGACATTCTGAAAAAGGCAAACCTATGGAGACAATTAAAAAAAGAAAATCAGTGGTTGCCTGGGGAGGGGGACAGGAATGGAGCGTAGAAGATAGTTAAATTACTCCCTATAATACTATAATGGTGGATACATGTTATTATACATTTGTCCAAACCTATACACCAGGTGTGAACCCTAAATTAAACTATGGACTTTGGGTGCTAATGATGTGTCAATGTAGGTTTATCAACTGTAACAAATTTGATACTCTGGTAAGGGTTATTGATAATATGGGAGGCTATACATATTCAGAGGCAGGGGAAATATAGGAAATCTCTGTGCTTACCTCTCAATTTTGCTGTGAACCTAAACTACTCTAAAAAATACAAAAAACCTCTTTCTAAAAAAAAAACTCTTTAAGTTGAGGAATGTATCGTCTTCGTTGTGTCCCTGGTAGCTAATACAGTGGCAGAATTGATGGCTTATAAGTATAGCTAAATGATCATAACAGGAAGGAGCATGTTATAAAATATTTATTAAAGCCTGTTCTATAGTATGTGGCAGGTAATAGACATTTAATAATTATTACATCATAGCTGATGATTTGACTCTTTTCACAGAACTAATTGCTACTTATGTTTAAATAATGCTAATTAGAATGACAGGCTATTGGAAAGCATGCAGAAGAAACATATGGAAGTTAATAAACCTAGAGTCAAGGCCTGCCCTTCTCACAGTTATTCGACCCTAATAAATAGCTTTCTCTTGCTGACTTTCAGTTTCCTCACTTATAAAATGAGCATGTTACCTACCTCATAATACTGTTGTGATGTTGTGATGACTAAACATTTCTAACAGTTACTAAGTGACTCTGTGATCACTTCAATAAAACGATGTGCCAAGTTTCTATGTAATGATAGCCTGAGAATCCCCAAAAGTATTGGTTGCTTTCTGACCAGTTAATAATAGCTTACTAATTTATCTGGGATCTCCTGTACCTTGCTTCATCTGTTCCAATAAATTTGGCATAAATTCAATTTATTCAAAACCCACTACTACTACTACCATCTAACATTTCTAGTGTTGCTACTTTGTACTAGGTTCTTTTCTAAGTATTCCATGCATTCACTCATGGAAACACTTTTATTTTTACATTTTGCAGTTGGTAAAACTGCATTTTACATGAGACAAAATTATTTTCCTATGTTTATACAGTTTGTGAGAGGCAAAAGCAAGTTTTAGACCCAGGTTTGCCTGATTCCAGAATCAGGTTAGTTATTCACCATATTATAACAACACTCAAGCAAAACTTATGTGTCTAGTTAATGTCAATAATGGTATAAACAGGAATTAGGTAATAGGCCATTTTTGGCTCTCTTAGTGAGATAGTAATTAAATGTTTTAGCTGAAATTTCTCTTTAACATACCACTTGATAAAGCATACATTAATTCTAGTCTGGTTTTGCTGTTGAGAAATTATCTACATTTACTACCTTATTATAACATATTATTCTTTTCATTTTAAAAATGGCCATTAGGTTTATCTTACTTATAATACAAAGTGTACTTTATTAATTTTTTTAACTTTTATTTTAAATTTAGGGGTACATGTGCAGGATGTGCAGGTTTGTTACAGAGGTAAACTCGGTCATGGGTGTTTGTTGTACGGATTATTTCATCACCCAGGTATTAAATCTTGTATTCATTAGTTATTTTTTCTGAGTGTACTTTAGTACATGTCTAAACACTAATGAAACCACTGAAGGTATCATAGAAAATGTAAAACCCTCAAGAAATGATTAAGAGTTTTCCATTTTCAGTTCATGAAGGCAAGGTTTCCACTCAACAGAGAAAGTACAAAATGGCAGTCATCAGGACTAAAACATTATAACTGTAGAAGTTACACAATGTAAAGGTTCTGATATAAAAGGCACAAATTACATCATGAAAATATTTCACTAGAGCACATAAGTCAACTCAGTTTCCAAAGGGTTTCCCTTGGGGCCCTTGCCGTATTGAAACAATCACTATCTCAACAAGAAAAATGTGTTCATTTGTTCCTATGAACCAGCACCTAGCATACCTGTCTTCCACATCATAGGTGTCCAATAAATGTTTCCTGAATAAACAAATGAAGAATGCATGAGGAAACAGGGAATTCAAATTTCTTCCAGTCTTGAAGGGATTCCTAGTCTATGTGGACACAGCATAGACGTAAATAAATAGATTTTTAAGAAAACAAGGTGCAGACATGAATATTTAAAGAACTTTCTAAAGACTACAACAATTGATAGAAACTATCTCAGAGATCTCTGGATCAGGATGGTAACTCTGAAGGCTTGCTATCCACTTACAACCTCTTCCACTGGCTAAGGGAGACAGTAGGGACACACTGCATAGAAACAGGAAGAAAGCAATAATTAATGTTTTTTTAAGAAAATCATTAATAGTTAATTAAGAATTAAGGGCCCATGGTCTCTGAGGTTGGAGTCACTTCAAAGTACTAGAAAAAAAATGAGCATGGGGAGAAATCATATTCATAAGTACCTTGCTCCAATATTTCCAAATGTACATCAAGAGATAAACTGTTGCAATCTGCTGACTTTAAAATTGTAGCCTTCTCTGGCTTCATGAAAAACTTACTAGCCTCCTGCAAAGTTACAGTTCAATCTGCTTCACATTGGGTAAAACAATACCCAAGGTACAGAGGTGTTGAAAGGCTTTGTTATTGTTAGTTAAGGGAGTTGACAATCTTGAATAAAAAGCACTCAGTGCAAAGTAGAATTGTAATCAGTGTTATTGTCATTTGAACCACATTGTTTGCAGTGTAACCAATTGTGAAACCAACATAAATTCAAAAACTAAATTAGAAAAACAGATGCTTCTTTTGTTTGGAGATTTTAGTCCCATCTAGCCATATTGTATATCATTTTCTTCGACTTACACCACATAGAAAGAAAAATCAGAGAGCATAATATAAAAATGCAGAAACATATTTAGCAAATTTGTGGATTTCATAAGTCATTTATAAACTTTGAATTTACAAACAATTTCAAAGTCTTTTGAAAATATTTATACACACAAGAATCTCTATAATACTACATATAATTATACCATGGCTTTTCCAAAGCATATTCCAGAGATAGACTTTCGGCAGAATATCAAGTTTCCTATTTGAGGTTTGTCTTGGAGACAGTGAACAATTTTATTTTTCAGTCTCTGTCTCCACTGATGCTTGTGATTAAGATAAATACCTTGGTGCAATGAGAGAAAAGAGATTTATCTTGTACATAATTTCTAAATTGACTTGTGACATTAGGAAGTCGATCTACCCAGAGTGGAATTTATTTCTTCAGTTCACTAAGTTCCAACTAATTTTTGTTTCTCAACAGTCTCAACTATTTTTTAAGGAAATTGAGAAGTTCACTTTTAATGTTTCTGAACTACCAGACTTCCTAAGATTTAAAAAATAACATCTCTAAATTTGCATGAAATCTTTGGCATTATGTACTCAAGTATAGTTTCAATTCTGGGCCAATATACAGTGCTGATTTGCGTAGGACAAATATCTAGAAAAATAGGTATTTTAAAAAATAGGTATTTTAAAATAGGTATATTTTGAAAATAGGTATTTAGAAGATAAATACTCTACCAATGCAATTTCAAGAGGAAATAAGAGCTACATGCACACACACACACAAATACACATCCATCTGCATCACGTATCTCATAAGCACTAAGGGGGAAAAAACACACTTTTACATTTATGATGTTAATTTTAAGCAATCAAAAGTATAAGCAATAACATATGTTTTGCCAAGTTTACAGTACACCATTGTGGGCATAAGCATAGGGATTTAAGCTTTGTTTTCAATAGTCTGAGGTGCTTGCATTTTGTTTATATCAGCATTTTACTTCCAGCAATTTTTTAAAAAGTCATCTTACTTGTAGTCCAAATAGTTCTTCGTAAAACACAAAACCTCTTTGTAAGTAGAGTAGGAGCAAATCGGGTCCACAAAAAAATAAATTTCCTGTTTGTTGCAAATGAGACAAAAACTGTTATATTTAAACTGTGGGGGCAGTTAACAAAGTCTAGGAAACCTCAACCTGCTACCACAAAGCCTTTGTCTGACTTCGTGGATAAGAACAGATAACAAGAGAGTGGGTGGCGTCCTGGAAAGAACTTGGGCTTTAACTCTCATTACTGTATTTCCTAGTAGAGTAGCATCTGTGCATACTAGATGTGTAAGCTTCGACAAATGATATTGCCCTGAGTCTGTTTTATTGTCTGTAATATGGATAAAATACTATATTTTTATGAGATTAATTTAAGGATTTGATGGCACAATGCATGCAGAATCATTAGCATAGAACATATACTTGATTCTTCTCAATTCTCCTTGATTTCCCCTTCCTGTCTTTCTTTCCTCATTTTCAAACATATCAAAATAAAACTGAAAAGGTATAAAGTATATCATGGGAAAATTTAGAATAAAATATATTTTATTTTTTCTCAGCATTAGAAAGTTAGTCAACTAAAAAATGAGTAGCTATCATACCAATACATCGTTTAGTATAGGGTAGTCAGTTGACCCACACAGTAATATTAAGTAAATTGGGCTGTCTTTGAATAAAAGGAAAGTGTAAGCAAGCAAAAGAAAGAGAGAAAGAACAATCAAATAATTACAGAGAATTCTTACCACCATTCTAATAATGAATGGAGCATGAATCACCTAGCAAGCAAGAGATGACAGACATGATTTGGCTTTCCATTCAATCATCACCCATCACTGAAAGATGCTTATTTTCAGTGCAATATGACACTTAAATTCATGCCAACTATTTCATGTGAAACTCAATCAAGAAAACAGCAATCTGTTCTAATCTGAAGGAAAATATTGGTTTCCTAGTCTTCAACATGACCTTTCAGAGAGATTTTCAATGGACCTTTTATATATACATATCTGTGATAACCTAATAACGTTAGAGCTTAATTCACATTTGTCACTCTACTGTACTAATATTTAAGTACATAACAGAATTTAACATTGTATTAAGGAGCATATTAGAAAGTTAAAATATTCTATAAAATATACTATATAAACAATATATATGCTCAGCTAATTTGTACTGTTGGTTATTAAAAGGAATTTTTAACAATAGGTTATCAAATTTTTGTAGTTGAAGAAATATTTTCAGATTTTGTGATTTAGAATTGAAATTTCAAAAGAACATAGATAGTAAAAGTAAATATTAGTGAAATATTGAACTAATTAGAGGGAAGCCAAATGACATATTTCTAAAAAAAAAAAAAAAAAAAAAACTAAGTGCATTTACTACATTTGTAGGATAATGGGGAAACCAAATAACGATGGGTTTCAGAATGAATGATCAAGGTGGAAAGCATAGAAAAATACCTGGGAACACCTGGTAAACAAAGAGTACCATCCCCATACACACACGTGCATGCATCATACACACCCACCTGTTACTCAAGTTTTAAGAAGTGAAGCTACGAAAAGATTAAAATTAATATTGCTGCCAAAAGATAGGTGCTGCTGGAGTAGATCAAGGTTAATGGAGGTCCTTGAGCTCTTTGGGATATCAAGACCAAAAATAAAAGCCTCCTTTGAAGTTTGTTATCTGGAGAATCAGACAGACTTCTTATTCTTTCCTGGTCCTAGGGCCCATGTGGCAATTTAAGGCAAATGACATTAGATATTAATCTTTGATATTTAGTAGCATAGATCATAAGCCTTTTTCAAATCAGGTAGTTGGAATCATATTTTCAAAGTATAAGCCCTTAATTTCCATAAAAACTATGAAAGGTGAAGGAGGACATTTTATTGAGACTATTGTTAGCCAACCACCCACACACACGGGATCCAAAGTACAGTTTTCTTTGCTTCACATTCAAATCTAAAATCCAGCACATACTGAGCCCATAGTAAAATGTGGTTATATAGACCCAGTAGAGGAAAGGGAGGCAACAAAGGAGACTGAGAAGAAATGACTAGGGTTTTCAGAAACAAAATTAGGAGGCTGAAGTAATCGATTGTCTCTTCAGGGATTTGCTACTTCTTGGAGAGGATTTATGGGATGTTACAGGTTTCTGAGGCTTACCCTCTAGTGTCTATAACTGCTTATTCATGCAAGAGAAGAGAAGAAGTTTAATAAGTACCCTCAGAGGTGTAATGCTGAAGGACTTTGGCCCTAGGTAAATAAAAACTCCATCATTTTGTTCATTTTAAGGCTGGAATTCTGGTTGATAAATCGGGTAATGTGCAGTGAAGAGCTATCTATATCCAGATATCATAGAACAGATTGAGGTGTCCTAGACCATGGCTCAAGATATTGCAATGATGGCCTAAGATAGTTGGTCAAAGAATGAATAACACAAGAGCTGAATAAGCATAAAATAAAACGTAGGAGAAGAAAAGGAAGCCATCTCTAATAACAGTTATTATAAAGGACAAAGAATGTGAGTGAGAAAGATAATTCCTGGTAATTCAGAAAAACAAAGAAGCAAATGAAAAAAGAGGACATAATCAAAACTTGAGGTCAATCAGCATAATAATTTTAGGGTATGGGTAATCAACAGAGTAAACTTAGAATCTTATTAGATAAAGGTAAATACTATGAATAATAAAGCACTTATGCCATGTGCCTCAAGCTGAGAATCCAGAATTGGAAGTGCGTAAATTAATGGAAAAAGTCCACAGAAAGTATACAAAGCTAGACAGATCTGCATGTCCATGAAATACAAATTTGTGAGGAAATCCATGAATCAGAAGATGGCTGCAAGCTGACAGCGTCTTATTGGAAGCAAAGAAAAGAAGACATACATGTAATATTTATTTATGTGGGACACTTAGGGCTGTTCAGCCAGAGAAAATGGAAAATGCATTACTGTCATATATCACAAAGCACATATAAAAGCAAAATATGGTAAAGATGGTGAGCTTTGGTTATCTGGATTTATTAGTTTTTTATTGCTGTGTAATGAGTTACCACAAACTTAGTGGCTTAAACCCACCCTCCCCACCCCCCTGTTTATTTGCTCAGGATTCTGTAGATCAGAAATCTGGCACGGTGTTGCCATGTTCTCTGGTCAGGATGTCACAGTGCCAAAATCAAGGTGTTAGACTCAATTGTCATTTGGACCCTGGGATAGAATCCACTTCCAAGATCATTCAGGTTTTTGACCAAATTCAGCTCCTTGTGGTTTTAGGACTAGGGTCTCTGTTTTCCTTGTTGGCTATCAGCCAGTGGCTGCTCTCAGCTCTTAGAAGCCATCTACATCCCATGCCACCTGCCACCTGGTTGCCTTCATCGTCAGACTAGCAACTATGTTTTGCATCCATTTCCTGCTTTGAACCTCTGACTTACTTGTCTGTGAGGAGACAGAGAAAAATTTAGTTTTAAAGAGCTTGTGTAATTATATTAGGCCCACCCTATCCTAAGGTCAACTGTGCCAAAACTTAATAATGGGAGTAAAATCCATCATATGCATAGTCCCAGGAACTGGGCAGGGAATGAACATGAGGAGGTAGGAAATCTCAAGGGCCATCTTAGAGTTCGGCCTACCACAGTGGACATCCGTCATGAGTCTTCCTCAGCAAAAGCAGAACAAATGATCACTGGTGAAATGATAAACTACTGAATTCTCCATAAGGCATGTGAGTATCCCTCTGCTCTGCTCTGTTCTAGTCACTTGGGATACTAAATCCCTCTCCAGTGCTGCCCTTAAGAGAAGCAGTAGCAAATCGAAGCATGTTTAGAGATAAAAAATGTTCTTGAGACTATGGTATAGAAGGAAAGTCTGAAGGGTCTGAGGGTGTTTAGTATGCAGGATAGGGGTCATAGAGACAAAATTAATTATTTTCTTGATTTAAAATACTTGCAGTGTTGCCACAAGATCAATATTCACTGTGTGTCTTTAAGGTGTACAGTCACAATGAATAGGTGAAGGCAACAAGAAAGAATTCTAGTGAAATATATAAAAGGAATTACTAGGAAAAAAAATTATGGAAAATCCCTGGCTATACCTAGCTACTTTGTCAGATACTTTATTCTTTAGAATATAGGTAAATAGAAATTAAAGAATAAAATGAATTTATGATCAAATTGTAAAGGAAACTCCAGGTTAAGCAAGTAAGCAGCCTTTTCCTCCCATTGCAGGATTTCTCAAAGACTTTATTATGGTCCGTAGTTCTCAGAAGGAAAGATATGGCATGCAAAAGGTTTCAGGTTAATAGAACACCAAACATATTTTTCATTGAGACACCTTTAGGACTGGTATTTTGCAAACTTTGCTTGGTAAACTGCTGCGTCTTATGGGGAGTTTGTGTATCAGAGAGTGGTTCAACATAACCACTGCAATCTCTTTTTCTATTTCAGGACACATTTGGATACTTACCTAGAGTTGGGTCATCTTTATTAATGTGAGCTGAATATCTACACAGCAGCAGCAGAAAATGAAAGGTGCCTATTTGAATGCCTATGGGACTTAACTGGATTATATATATTCTCACAGAAATTAGTTAGAAAACGGTGCTCAAAACTTTGCCTCCTCAAAGTATAAGTCACTGGATGAAAGATCACCTGAGTAAAATCAACTGTGAAAAACCTGTTCCAGATTCAACAAAAATTATTAGCAATAGTATATTTGTTCATTCTCACACTGCTGATAATGACATACATGTGACTGGGTAATTTATAAAGAAAAAGAGGTTTAGTGGATTCACATTTCCACATGGGTGGGGAGGCCTCACAGTCATGGCAGAAGGCAAAAGGCACATCTCACATGGCGGCAGGGAAGAGAGAGAATGAGAGCCAAAGGGGAAACCCCTTATAAAATCATCACATGTCATAGGACTTATTCCCTACCACGAGAACAGTATGGGAGAAACTGCCCCCATGATTCAATCACCTCCCACCAGGTCCCTCCCACAACACATGGGAATTATGGGAGCTACAACACAAGACGAGATTTGAGTGGGAACACAGCAAAACCATAATATCAAATAATGATGGAAATTAAGAAATTATTGTGATCTGCTATTCTCAGTAAATAATTCAGAAAAAATCTCAATCTTCCCAATTTGTAAATAGTTGAAAGCGAGTGTACTTAATCAGCTTGGGAGCTGCATCTTGGCTGTTCTCATAAATCTCTTGTTGAGGAAGTTCATTGCTATAAAAATGTTAGAGGTTTTCCCTATTGCTTCTTTGACTACTAATCAATTCTACCTTTCTCTTATACAATGCTTTGACCAAATGAAGCTAAAACTATCCTGATATGGTAAAATAATTCTCATAGTAGATTCTCTGAGCTTCATTATAGAAAATGTTGCAGTCCAATAAATTCAGCCAGTTTTGTCATTTTAAAACTTTTATTAAAAAATCATTTAAGATAAAATATAACTAACTCTTCTTAGCCTCAGTATACAAAAAAGCAGATTATTAGTAGGAAAAAAATTATAAGGGAATACCTTCTGAAAGAATCTCACAATTCCTGAGCTGAAAAAAGGTCTTCTATATTCTTAATTCCAGCTATGCAGGTAAAAAAATCCAGTACTAAAGAGATAGCAGGGTATGACTGGAGCCCAGGCCGTCTAACTCGGTCCAATTCCCTTACATTAGGTTTTAGTTTTTGTAACTTTGTTCTGTTACCTATAGTCCTCATTGTCTTTTATGTATGTGTGTGTGAGAAATATTGAACCATAAATATGACAGATTTATTTTGCAATTATCTATGTCATTCTATAATCAAATGTCAAATAGTCAAATGTCCAAGGTAGACATATTTAGTTAGAATATCATTTCTAGTAGCAAACCTTGAAATCTCTAATAATATGTTCTCCATATTTATTTATCTTCACTGATGACTGAATTTTTTTTACTACTGTCAACATCAAAATATATGGAAAATCCATTATTTCTAAAGAGCAATTTCAGACCAATTTTCAACAGAAAAGTACTCAAATAATAGACTCTAATGCACTTATATGAATACTGTATAAATGTGTCCATCCCTGCCGAAGTTCTTATCATATCCTGCAAAATAGCAAAGCTATCAGTTATTTTAGTAAAGAAACAATTTCCATTTTACTCTAGGCCTGTCTTTTGGGTCACATCAATGTCTGTAATTCACATTTCTAATTTTAAGATAATAAAATTTGATATTCTTCCTGTTAATCATTGTAAGCATGGGGGAGGAGTTGATAAAAGGTGAGGGGGGAGGGGGGAAGACATGTTTTAATAAGAAAGTCCTAAATGGAACTTGATTTTTTAAAAAAGAACTTGACACCAGTATAATATTCTTAAAAATAGAATATCTCAATCTGTCCAAAGACAGGTAATATCCATGTAAAAATCTCATATTAACCCACCAATGTCCTTCAACCTGTGTTGAGAAGCACCAACTTTCAGGCTGGGGAAATAGTTTATTCTCCCAGGTCCGCTCAATTCTTGGCCTATAGGCTGAGATTGCCACCAAGGGAGCCAATTAGTGCCAAATATGTTGGTGGTTTTCTGATGTAGGAAAATCTCCCCTAAGAACTGGACTGAGATGAGCCATCAAATGATAGTGACTTTCAGTCACTAATGATCTGAGATTTAAATAGAGACTTTTAATTGAGTTACCAAGCAACCTGCAAATATTTTGGTGATACCTGCTGAGTCAATTGGGTAGTTTGTAACCCACTCTTCTCTGATTATGTTATCTTTGATATGAGTACATTACATATTATAAATGATCAGCATGGATTTTTTTTTCTTTGTCATTAGCCAAGAAAAGACATCAGAGTCTTTTGTTCATTCCTTGCATTACATTTCCATATGTCCTAAACAGGGTACGCAGAGTAAAAAGTGGCTATAGGGAATAGAGAATAAGTAGTCATTAAGCCATCTTCTCATGCCCCAGGCTTCTGCTAAGTAGAGTTAGACCTCGTGACATCAGAAAAGGCTACAACAAATTGTTTTGTAAATCTTATTTCTGCTTAGTTAACAAAGCCGGAATTTTGTGTTCATTTCTTTGATCATTTTTTAAAACATAAGAAAGTGAAATGTGAGTGTATTGTTATTACGGTTTTTGTTTTACCAGAGTTTTATTTTCAAATAAAACTTCTCAAAAAAAATAAATTCCGCCTCTCATTGTTTCCAGATGCCGCTGTCAGTTGCTGTAGTCCAGCATAGTCACTTTTTTCTGACTGCTTCTGTCATTTCCTTCTGTCTTTCTTGCTCAGCTGCCTCACTTGGGTCTCAATCAGTTCCTTAAACTACAACCTTCAGTTGTCTTGCCCCCATTTGGGGTGGGTATTATTTTTCCCAGTGCTACTGTTCTGTCCCTCTGACTTTTAGGTAACATTTCACATTGGCTCTCAACCTACCACGTCTCCAAATACACAGAGGCCTATTCAGAAATGCTGCCTTTTCCATTTGACATGTGTGTGTGGTGTAACTTTCCCACTGTAGATGAAGCAGTGGCCAGACCTTTCCTTCTCTCAGCTTTTCTTCCACAGCCAGCTTTCCTTTCTCACTCATTTGAACTCTTTGTTAGTAGGCATTCCCATGGGAAGGTGTGTGCTGATGGGCTGGCTTTGTATTTCTTTGAGAACGTTCTCCTCTCCCTTTGAGAACTTGTACCACATGAGAAATAACATCAGTAGACCTAACTTTTCCATTCCTAGCTCTATTGCAAATGCAAGCAGTCGAGCAAATGATAACAAATCATAGTGCTGTTTCAAAGGTTGCATTCACAGAACACTTACAGCTCTCGACTGCATTTCACAAATGAGGAAACCGAGGGCCCAACATGTTAAAAGGCTAGCAAATGTTACGTAATTTGTAGAAAATGACTGGGAATTAAATCTTGTCTATAACTCCTAATCACATATTTTGTATGGTACTTCGTGGTGTCTCATTTGATCACTGTATTCTTGAGCCAGTTTCACTTGTCACTGTGTGTTCTAAACAGAAGTTAAAGTGGCAGCAGATTCTACATGTTTTATATAGAGAGATATCATGCATAAAATACAAAATGAATGACAATATTATCAAGAAGGGAAATTGAAAAAAAGAGAAAAAGTCGTATGAAACATATTTAGTTGTGAGTTGAAGCTCTAAATGCTTATACAAGAGGAATAAATGTCCCATGTCATTGTATGTATCATATACCTGTGAACCACTGTCCTCCTGCACACCAAAGTGTCAAAAATTAAGTGGGAAAAAATCATACACCTAACAGGATGTTCTTTCAAAGGATTATCCTATTAGGTTTGGAGTTGGAGAAATACCTTTCTGTTGTATCTCAACTCAGCACTGGGGCTTGCAAAGGTGTCTAGGGAAATTCCACCTCTTCCTTACAAACTTTCCCAAATGTGAGTTTTATGTTGAACCTCTTACAAGATTATTTCCAAGTTCCTTTTGAGCTGAATGATCAACTGGATTCCCATTAAGAGCCTTGGCAAAAACAGTTCTTAAATGCGAGCTTGCCAAAGTATGAAATGTGACTTCTGATTGTTGTTTTTCCTTTTTTCCTCCTCTGTACTCTTCTCTGACCAGCCTGAAGAGTGATACAAACCAGACTGAGAACTACATGCTTGCAACAGAGTAATACCCCAATTATCATCCTCTTAGTAAGGGCCGCTTTTGACAGGTGTCAACTAGATTTAAATGGGGCTGCTGGGTTCCTTTTTTTATTCCCTTTTTTCTACACTGTCATTCCTTGAGGTAGGGTTAAATGCTGACATCCCTTTATGCTTAACCAGAGATAACTATCAAAGCAATGTATAAATTACAGCTCCAGTTACACTGATGCTTAGGAGGCTCATCCACCTCTAATGACAAGATATCTAATCAACTTGGGCTATAGTTTTGTGAGCAGAGTTGTGATGTTTGGTTAATGAAATCTCACACTTCACATGGTTCCTGACTTTATTTTTAGATACTCTTACAAGTAGGATACCCTAGTTAGTTATTCTATCTTTTTATCTCTTGTATGAATAAATTACAGAGTTCTGCTTCTTATCAAAGAAAGCATTCACTCATCATCTGGGAAACACAAAATATTTTTTAGACCATAAATTATTCCTAAAGAAAATCTTAGATGAGTTGGGTACTCTTTGTGGTGTATGTATATATGTTTGTGAGAGAAAAAGAATGTCTGCTTGATGGCATTCATTCTAAATGATCATAGACAGACTACCCGATTGTCATCTTACCTGTCAGTCCTTAAAGCAAACTATCCTAGAATGCAAACAAGCAAGTCACCACCAAAAATATCCTTTCCAACACCTTGACCAACCACTGTGAATGACAGAATACACCAGTCCCTCCTATGGCATTTTCTTCCAGCTTACTGGCAGAGAATGTGATTTCGTGGTAGATGGTTGGAAAATGACCCCTTGTAATGATGGAATTTACATAAATAAATGCTGATAGCACAAAACAGATAATATGCTGTCGGTATCATCACAATAAGTTGTCTCCCACTGACACAGAGTCTAAGTTGGAAGCACACAATTATGCAAATCAAACTAATGCCAGTTGCTCATTACTGTCATGGTGGTAAAGGCAAAAACATATCCTCCATAGACAGCTCGAGGCTGGGCCACAAGCCAAAATGTTTGGTTTTGCTGACATAGTAACTGAGTCAACAAAAATAGGATATAATAGTAATATATCAGGGGAACCCACATCAGGGCAGACCTGAAGCTTAATGGACTGTGAATCCTATGTCTGTGCAGAGCGTCCTTTCACTGGTATTGACCCATAATACGTCTGCTTCCACATTTGCCGATTCTGTGGAAATTGATTACAGAAGCAATTTTTTAAAGACCTGAAATGTCTGCAAGATATTCTATTAGCTTTTCCTAAAACAGATGATATGACATTTATAAATACTTAAATAATGTCACATATTCCAGGCTAAAACACTTCCCGGAATATTTCAGAGTACCTGCTGCTGTTTGATCTAGGTTTGTCCTGAGTTCTCATTATGGCACTGAAGAAGTTTTCAAACAATAGAATGTTCATTTGCCACATAAGCATCTTTCTTATCTCAAAAAAAAAAAAAATAGAATAGCTGTCACCAGGAGAATATTTAACACGGCATGTTTCACAAACCTTGAAAACAAATATGGCCATAGTGTAGGAGGTTAGTGAAGCAACAGGTGCTGACCCACCAATTTAATCAATTTCTCTTCTGAATGACAGGGCAACATGTGGTGGATTGACATTACACATGGCCCTGATGCTTCATCCTTCACGATATTCATGCCCTTTGCCACAAGATTTCGCTGCTCTTCCCATCAAGAAGTAAGTAGCTTTCCTTGCCCCTTGGCGCTGAGTCTAGTCATGTGACATGTCTTGGCCAATGGAATGGAAGCAATTTTGTCAGACGCAAAGGCACAGAAAAGCATCTGCACATTGCCAAGTCAGCTTACGCTATGAGGACACTGTCTAGGAAGAACATGCTTGGCCTTGCTTGCTGGAGGGCAGGAGACACATGGAAGAGAGCTAAGTTGTTCTACTAAGGCCGGTCTAGGCCAGCCAACAACCAGCCAACCCCTGGACAGCTAAGTGAGCTCAAGTCAGAACCACCTAACTGAGTCCAGCCTACATCATCCACAGATTCAGGAACTAATAGATGCTGAATGCTTTAAGCCCTTGAGTTGTATACTGTTTGTTAAGCAGCATTATTGTGTTAATAGACAACTGGAGAGTTTTCACAAATTTTTACAATATCAAAAAAATACACGAGAAATATACTCTATAAATAATGCTAGAAGAGATTATTATTTAGTCACCAGATTTAATACACAAACATAGGAAAAATGGAAATTAAATCACAATGAGACACCACTTCACACTTGCTAGGGAGAACTATAACCAAAGATAGACAATAACAAATGTTTGCAAGGATATGAAGAAATTGGAGCCTTCATATGTTGCTGGCAGGAACATAAAATGGTGCAGCCGCTTTGAAAAACAGTCAGACAGTTCCTCAAAACGTTAAACATAGCAATACTCCTCCTTGGTATTTACCCCAGAGAAAGGAAAACCTGGGTCCATGCAAAAACTTGTACAATTGGTCATGAAAGCATTACACAAATGGCCAAAAAGGAAACAATTCTAATATGGATCCACAGATGAATGAATAAACAAAATTTGGTATATCCATACAATGAAATATTACTCAGCAAGAAAAAGGAATGAAGTACTGATATATGTGATGATACATGAGTCTTGAAAACATTATGGTAAATAAAAGAAGCCAGTCACCAAAGCCCACGTACTGCATGACTCTATTATACAAAATGCCCAAAACAGGCAATTCTTTACATAAAGAAAACAGATTGATCATTGCAGATGTGGAAGGCATAGGAATTAACTGCCAAAGAGTACAAGGGGTTCCTTTTTGGGTAAGAAAAATGTAAACTTAGATCATAGTGATCATGGTGATGGTTGCACAACTCTGTGTTATGCTAAAACTCATTTAATTGTCACCAGGATTTTTATACTATTGGAATTATATCTCAATGAAGCTGGTAAAAATTACATAAACACTTAAGCCTCATCTTCTGACCAAAACATGGCTTGTTCCTTGTTTTAGCCTCTCTTTTTTCTACATTCTTGACTGGAAGCTTTATAGTGAAAACAGAACAAATCAAAAGTCTTAGTATTGCTTCTTTAGAACCGCACAGTTATTTACTATATTTGACACATTTGAAAAGTGAAATAATGAAAAATTTTTGATGTTCTATACTAGACACTGATTTTTCACAGAACTCCAGCTCTGTCTTTCATTATCTTGTTTTCTGTGATACTCACTCATGTTCAGCTTGCTCTTAAAATTGATGTGTGAAAAAGAAAAGGCACTGCTTGCCATATCTTAGGTTTGCATATCAAGGCCAACTTCAGTGTGTAAACGACACTTGCACCAGGCGCGCTTGGTGCTGTTCCCAATTTCATGTTCACAGCCTCTCTTCCAGCGGCAGTTTGAGGTTTAACTTGCCCAGTTGTGAGAAACTGAGTAAGTAGACAGGCCGCAGAGCTGTCATCTGAGTTACCTCTCCTGGAACCCCCACCCACTTCTCCCCGCCACAGTTTTTCTTCAAGTCTTTGTGATTTTTGCCTAAATTGCCACTTTTTCCGGACTGGCTCACTTGCTTCTGGTTTCACTCCCCTGGAGTCCACTCTCCTAATGGCCCCCAGAGTGATGGTTGTGAAGTGGGTATCCTGGCCATTTCAAACCCTTACAGAAAACAATTCTAGTGGCTTCCAATCACTCCAGATAAAAGAAAAATTTCATAGTACAACTTAGAAGGCCTTTCATAATCCGACACCCACGGAAAATCTTGCCACTCCCTCCCCTTGGAGCTAATAAACATTTGCTGTTCTCTCTCATGTCTTCAAATAAGTGCCCCCTTGTCTTTATGTGTGGTAGAGGAGAAGAAATTAAAATTACAAAAAGATTAAATATACTGGGAGAGACAGAAATGGGGAGTTGCTGCTCAACAGGTATAAAGTTTTATTCATTCAAGGTGAAAATGGTCTAGAAATCTGTACAACATTGAACTTAGCATTAACGATACTGTACTTCACACTTAAAAAATTTAAGGGGGTGTATCTCATGTTATATATTTTTTACAATAGAATAGATGAATTTATAAATATTATGGATATATCTTTACTGACCTCTCTTCACTTGATAAGCCCCCTCATCCTCTGGCAGTCCTGTTAGCACCAACTCCGCCAGGAGGCTTTTCTAAATCTGAGATTCACGTGCTCTTCTATTTTAAGCTACCGGATCAGAAACTACCTTTTCCAAACCCATCTGAGCAAAGCACCCTCGTTCATGTTGCCAGCAGTGCTCTATGCACACATCACACAGCATTATCATTCCTAGGTTTTGTTTTATTTTTCTGTAAACTTTTTTCATAGCCAATTGTTACCAGTCCATATAATGTCTTTCTTTTATTATTGTAATTCATTATAATTAGTTAATTCCTGCATCCTCATTTTTTCCTGCCATTACCTCTCCCTATAGCCACTGCTGTATAGCATTCTTTGGATTCATAAACATGTATGGATTCTTGATTGTGGATAAGACTGTGAAAATGTCTGTGTATTTTACACATAATTGCTATTCACCTGTCTCTCTGCTGCTGAATTGGAAGCTACTTGAGGAAGGGAAACCAGCCTTTTCCCAATCTGAACACCTTGCACAGCATCTGATACCCAGTAAGAACTCAATAAATGAGTGTCTAATCCATGCATGACATGATACAGTAATGAATTAAAAGCCCTATGTTTTAGTTGAATTTCTAATAACCTTGGTGGGCTTTACAAGTTTTATATCTCTTGCTACAAATCTAACCATGAGAACTTGAAATAAGAGCTAAAAATCTTAAAATATGAGACCATTTGAATCTCGGCCTCTTTTGCTGCCTGTGTCTTCCTTCTCTGGCGTGTCCCTGAAGCACTCTGTCCCAGCTGATACTAGTAGATATTTTAGACCATCTAGTGGACAGTGGCTTAAATGTTTGACAGATTTCTACTTCTTTCTCAAAATGGTTGCTGATTAACAGCTGAAAGGATCAGCCCCAGAGGGAACCTGAGGTTTCCTACCTGCCCAAAGCCAGCTTTCGCATTCCCATTTCCCACCAGAGGACTGCAAAGATTTTTCCCTTGACTTTGAAACAACACTTGGTTTTACAGTCCGCTTGCCTGTGGTTTAGGAACCGAGCATGTCAGCACTCCTTTTTACTGCCTCAGTGTAGCAGCAAATGTGTTTTGTTCTCTTTTTCCAAAAGTGAAGATTGTATTTTAAAATCACTCTTGCCCCTAGGGAGCCACTCACTCCTAACTCCCTGACAGGCCATGAGCACCTCAAAATTAAGAAAGATTCCAGAAATGTGAGTTTGTGCAGAAAGGACTAGAAAACCACCCAGACACGTAACTGTTCGGTTACGTGCCTGGCTTCTGTCAGAAGAAATGTGTGTCTGAATTTTCAGGCTCATAATAGACATGTACAGCTAACTGACTTTTATTTTGCCTCTGTCATATTGATCTATCAGTGAATCTATAATAGAAGATGGGAGTTTGGAACAGTAAAAAGTAATAACCATTGAGATGGATAGCCTGAGCAAAAATGTAGTTTCATGGGGACACTTAGTGCAAAGAACTGTAGATTCATGTCAAGGGGGCATAAGTATCCCCTTCAAAGCCAACTGTTAAAAACACCTAGTGCACAGATGACCTGCCTTCAGAATATGATATGTTTCTGTATTGATTTTCAGAGTTTCAAAACAACAGGAAATAGCCAAGTGAAAGTTTCTTTGCAGAGCACTAAAAGTAATTTACCTTCTTCCTTTGATTTCAGCTTCAGATTTTGTTTTATGGTTCAAAGTACAAGTGCTTATTTTAAAAAATTCATTTCTAACTTATGGTGGAAAGCAGCACCAGAGACCAAGGAAGTATGGAGCAAGAAATGAGCCACGAAATGAAACAAAACAAAACCCCCCAAATTGCATTAATGGAGTTGGTGGTAAGTCATTACACAATGAAGTTTGTCTTTTAAGCACAGGTCCACAGATTGGCAGACAGGATTTTACCATTATCAAAATGAGGAGCCAATAAAATGCCCAACACTGTGGCTTTGAAGTCATCTATATTTAGCTTCCGTAATTCCATTTTTTGTACGTCCCTTTGCATGAAAAATAAAGTGTCATATTCAAATAAAATTGGCTTTCCAGGGCGGAAGAAAACACAGTTTACTTTCCAGTGCAAATTGGTACCATTTGCAAATGTTTGGTCTACAATAAGTACTAAGCATGGGGCAATACTAATAATTTGTGAGTCTTGACTAGACCTCCTTTTTAAAGAGATTATTCACTTTATATTCAAATAAATTTGGTTTATACAGTATATGATGATGCAAGGAAACAAATTTCAGCTTATTCAATGCCCAAACTTGAAATTTATTTGTTTCCATTGTTTTCTTCATTTTGGGCTTTAAAAAGTTGCATTAAGAAGAGTTCTGGCAAGAAACAGAACTCAAAAGAAGCAATTAAAGAGTTTCAACAGAGGCACAAAGCATGGGCGGGGTTAAGGGAATTCAACCAAGGAGGGTGAAACAAGCATTCCTCAGGCTCCCAGACGTGGTAAAGTCTGAAGTGAAGAGAAAAGGTTTAAAGAGTTATGCAACCTTAGTCTGAAGGGAAGGCCACCTAATAGGAGCTGGGACCAATGAAAGAGGAGCTCAGACACTGCCGATCCATGAACCAAGGGAACAAACACCCCGACTTTTTTTTCTTCATGTCTTCTAGCTTCCTACCAGGGGCTCCTATTGGGTGAACCCCACTGAAAACCAGATAAAAAGACGCTTTGTTTCACAGTCTATTCATATCAGCCTGCTGAAAGCATCAAAAGAGTATTTTATTCTAGATATATGCTCTATACTCATAGACCAGCAATATAATTGCAATTCTTCAACTTCAGCAGAAAAACAAAAATGCAGCTTTTTACTGCACATATGACATACCCTGACCAAGTTAAGAGAGAGATTCGGCTTTGGGAAGTACAAGTATGAAGTAAAAGTATCTATAAGTGGGAGAAACTGTTAAGATCTTCAGAAATAGAAGTTAAACGAAATTAAACAAAGCAGAACAAAAGCAATGGAAATCTGTTAACCTTTGCCTTCCACTTCTTAGCAAATACAACATTACAGCAAGCATAAATACTGTGAAAATATTCCCAGGAGCCATGGGAATAACTAACCTCTTCCTCACTCCCTGCTCAAAAAACTCTCTTAATCAGACTATTGAAATATGCCCCCTAGTTAATAAGAAAAACAACAGGAAACTGGGATTTACTCTAAAGACATTTAATCATAGACTGTATTTTAAAATATGCATTATATCCATAAAAAGAATGATATCAGTATCATATGTTTGTCAGAACAAGGTTAAAATGTATATGAACTTTTGGCTTTTTCCTTTCTAAATCATACGCTTGTGAGGAGCCCATTTTATTGTAAACATTTAAATCTGTTAGGTATTAGATATGAGCTCAGCTATTTTTGTTTTGTGTATTTTTTTCATTCACAGATGTTTTTATTATGATTTCTGCAATCAAATGATCTGGGTTAGAATTAGAGGATTAGAATGCCATTAGAGCTTACTTTAAAAATACAAATTTATCTATTTTCATTAGGAAAGTTACATTCTTGTTCAGAACATTTACATTCCATACTGAACCCAGGTATTATGTAACACATACTGGTTGTATTTTAAAAGAAAAAGTAACAACTATTTCCCTACATAGATAAAATATCTATCCATTATCCACCTATCTATGAATCTAAGCACAAAAAAATAGCCCACTTACAGAGTTCTCTCTACAATTGCCAGTCACTGGGAAAATATTCACAATCCTTTAAGTCTATTAGGATGGTTGGTTCTCATTTCAGATAAAACGATAACTATGTTCTGCCCAAATTTGCTTTGCTTTCATTCTTTGCTTGCACTCTCATCAAAGGTAACTTTTTAAAGCTTGAATATTTCACAAACAGTTTTGAATGTCTTGAATTGTTCTGTATTTTTAAAGTACAGATAACTGTAGGAAAAAAATAGATAGCTAAAGATGTCTCTCAAAGTATGCTGACACTCCAATTTCATTAGAACAGGATTACCAATGTATACTCACATGTTGTGTGTAAAGAAAATGCCAGCTCTACAGTGGTAAGTATATATGTGAAGGACTCATTTCAGCATACGACTATACTTACACACACATACACACGCACAGACATAAACAGACACACATATACACACTCATAAACACACATGTACACACATAAATGCGCATACACATACATACATACACGCATAGATATACACACATACACATATATACATACTCATATATATCCAGCCATAAACACACACATAATACAAATACACAAACACACATATACACACATACACACAGGCATACACACATATATACACACATACATACACACACACGTACACACATATCACATGCATACAGATAAACACATGCACACATACACAAACACATGCAAATGTACACATATACATACATACACACATATACACATACACATACATATACACACACACATCACATCCATACTCATACTGACCTGGGATAGGACTGTGACGATAAATGATAGGATTTGAAATCAGAAAGTTGGCATTCAAACCTGATTCCACCTCTTCTTAATTATAATCTTAAACCTATACTACCTTTTATCCTATCAATTACTTCTCTAGCAACTCCCCTGAACTCTGTGTTCTCATCCATAACTTATATATCTGTAATTCCCTGAACTCTCTCTATGGGCATCTGCCATCACTCATTTTCTTCCTAAGTACAATCGCCTTAAGTTCGCTCATCACTTGATTTTGTTAACTTGTCTCTTGTTTCAAGTCTCAGCTAACTTGTCACCGGCTTTAGGTTCCCTTCTTGAATTTCCCCAAACTGAGTCAGATGACCCCCTCACTCTTATCCTCCTATGGCCACTGTACATACCTCCTATATCACAGTGCTATCCCATTGTCTTTTGATCTTCTGTTACCTTGCATGTCTTCTCCGCTGGATCAAAATTCTTTGGAGGACAGCATATTTTTTGTTTACTTTCATATTTTCAGTACCTTGTAATATATGGCACATAGTTAGAATGTCAATGAGAGTTTCATGAATCAACGAATCTTGAGCTCACTGAATTTAACTTTTGACTCCCAGCCTCACCAAATCTTTAAGTACTATCCTTCCATAAAGAAGTGAGGGAACATAAAATTCCAAGTGTTTCTGAAACATGCTAAAGTAAACAACAGAAAGAGTGGAGAAGTTAAACCCAAGGCTGTCTAACTTCAAAGACTGTACTGTGTCATGTTCCCTTTCCAGGTAGTTCTCCAAACCTCTGCTTATCAGAGAAATGGGGCTAAGAAAACTGCCCACCCTACAAGACTGATAAAGGAAACCAGAGAAATCATGTTAGTTAATAACATGGAACAGAGTAACAGAAAAGTCTAACTTTTTTACTTTACTTTTACAGAGGAAATATCTGTAAACAGCACAGAGAATAAGTGAATCCGAAGAGATTTCCTGAACACGTTTCCTTACCCCACCTTACACCAAAGGTTCTCTTTACAAACAGCCAAGCTCTATCCAGCCACCTTAGTCTCCCCCTAGCATGTGGACTAAGCACAGATGCACTCCTAGAGATTATATAAACCAACACTGACAAAGAAAGTATGGAAGCAGAATGAATAAAGAGTATGAGGCTCAGGAAGGCTGCTCATTCTATTTGTCTGCAAAATGCCATCAGCTTACAGTTTAAAGAAAGAACAATACAAGTAGAGCAAAGTTCAATTGCCCTCCAATTAGCCCTAATTAACAAATTGAAAGCTGTTTGTATATAACCAAAGATACCTTTCATTTTGTTGTGGTTCAGCAATTGAGAGGAATAGTCCAAATGATTAGTAACTACCAGAGAAGAAGGCAATTCGGGGACAAGTACATGTAATTTTAGTACTGTTTTATGGGGTAAATAATGAGTTTAGAAAAGTTTTCACTATTTTAATAAGAAAAAAGAATTTTAACAAACATGGATTATTTGTAGCTATCCAAAGGCAATAAAATTTAAGGCAATCTATGGAAATTAGTCCCCCATTTTTGCAAAAACAATATGTGAATCAATTGTATTTTCCAATGCTCTATTGAGAGGCGGTATCTCAGAAACCCAAAATGCATTACTTCATATTAGTAATTTCATTCCTAGTGACAATTTAACTTTCAGTGGCTCTAACTCGAGTCCAATCACAATTTTTCAACAAGAGCCCCATGGGAACTTGCAATCAAGTATACTTTTTATATCCCTAAGTTGGTGCAGATCAGGAGCAAGCCCCTCTGGATGCTAAAGCAGGAGCTCCTCCTCTCTCCTTCTTCCTCAACTGTCATATCTATAACTTAGAAAATCAAAATGGAGTTTTTAGAAACAGGATGCTTGGACTGAAGACAGGAACTTGGGATGGGGCCCTGACATGAGGAGGAATCACATGCAAGTGGAGGGGTCAGCAATGAGGGCCAGGAGCTGTGTGCTTCCTTTTGCACTGTCTATCCATCAGTAATTTTCACCTGGTGCTCAGTCATTTTCTATCTATTATAACCGAATTCCCAGTCAGCTCAGAATGGGCTGGCCTTGAATATCCCTGTCTTAACTGAATTCTTTCTTTCTTAACCTATGCTTTGTGGTTGAACAGATGAATCCCAGATGTGCAAAAAATAGTTCACATTCACAGAGAATAAAGTCCTGGCTCACTAAAGGGAAGATACCATTCCGTCCTGGCTCAGAATACCAAGAGAGCATTTCCCAGAGTTGAGAGCGAATTGGGAAATTTAACCAAAGCCATAAGAATACTTCCCAGGTCACCAAGAAAGTCATAACAAGAGAATACCATTGATATCCCACCCAGTTCCAAGGGCTTCCCTTGGCGCTTAGCCTCCTAGCCATCTCACACATACCCACCTCTCCTGACTCCTAGTTAGACTTCGTGTTGGTACCTATATACCCTTTTATCTGGTTCAGAAAGACTGGCCCTGAAAAGCAGTAGCAAAGCTCTAGCTCTGCGTGGTGGCGGGCGCCTGTAGTCCCAGCTACTCGGGAGGCTGAGGCAGGAGAATGGCGTAAACCCGGGAGGCGGAGCTTGCAGTGAGCTGAGGTCCCGCCACTGCACTCCAGCCTGGGCGACAGAGCGAGACTCTGTCTCAAAAATAAATAAATAAATAGATAGATAGATAGATAGATAAATAATAAAAAAAGAGGAAGGTGAAATGGGTGCATGCCTATCTTTCACTAGGGAAGTGATTATAGTGGTCTGGGAAAAGAGAATGATGCTGAAGTTACTTGAGAAAGGAAGTACCACCATTTGCTGTGGCTGTAATCAACTCATGTAAAGGCTGCAAAGGGTCTGAGCATGTTCCTCCAATTATCAAAAACTCATTCACAGCTCAGGAACTCTCAAGAGGTTGCTCCCTTCTCTACTGCCACTTACAGACCATCTTGCTCAAAGTGATGCTAGAAGTGCTGGCAAAGAAAACATCTTCAATGGAGTGTCTTGGGGGAAAAATTTCATTGCTGCACATTTCTTAATAAAATTCAATTATGTAAAATGAGGAGAGAGTTGACTAAAGAAGATATAATGAAAAGGAATCATTGCACAAAGATACGTTTTTATTTGACCAACAGGCTTTATTTTGATCCCCCAATCTTCTGGAACTCAGACTTTCTCAGCAAACAATTGCACTGCCCAATGAGAGTAAACAGCAAACCTGCCAATATCACAACATACCCTGAGATGAACGCATGTGAGGGAAAGACTTCATATGCCAGACATAATCCTGATGGTTCCCAAATACACACTGGTTCCCAAATAAAGTCTGGTGACTGACTAATGCTTTTCACTGTGATTAAAAGCAAATACTTTAAAAAATATTTAATGATTCATTATTATATTTTCCTGAATGCTTAAGTCTATTGTCTCATTATTGCTTGTTTATTTGTTGTTTGGGAAAATTTTGTTGGGACAAGGTTACAAGATAGATTTCAGGTACAGCCAGAAGTCATAATGTTCAGACACACATTAATTCTGTGGACAATATGAGAAAATGGGAGCAAAAATTACCCTATAATTAGAGTTGTGAATTGGGGAAGGGCAACGTCCAATATCACAGAGGAAGGGTTGAAAGAAACTAGAGATTTGACAGAAAGTGATCAAGTTCACAAACGTATCTATCATTGCCTCATTTTTTAATGCTTTAGGTGAATGAATTTGAGTTTCTGCGTTGAGCAATGATTTGAATATTTCATCTCATCATGTAGGCCTTGTCACAAATTATTTTTCCTACTTTAGAATCTACTATACTGCTATAAAATAAAACTCTAATGCTTGGAACAACAACAGAAACCAAAATTTTATGCTTTTTTCTTTTACAGACCCCTCAAACCCCAGGAACAGGTGCTTTAAATTAGGCTGCCGAAGGCCAGTGGGGCCTGACTTTATTATACTTTTGTAAATAATAGTCACTGTTGTCATCAGAGTTCTCTACACTTCCAGAAAATGTCACTAGCCACATGTCAGCAGGGTTCTTTGTCTAATTTCTACAGCTAAGGTGGCAAGAAGGTTATTAGAAGTAATAGCAAATTTAAAGTTTTATTAGCAGTAAACTGCAAAAGCTAATGGTGATGCCAACACTAGATAAAATCATTGTCACAGTTAATTCTGAACTCCTTATTTCAAGCTTAATAATAGGAAACTCAATGGAAAGGATATTACACGCCCCATATCACTCATGAGTGCCTCAGGCCTGAGTAACTTGTTATTTTGCTCATGAGTGAAATAAAATGCAGATTATACTGCCTGCTATCAGGGGCATCGTTTTAATTGAGGGTGTATGCATGGTGATGAGGGGGGCTCCGAGTAGGTTCTCATTTTTGTAAATGTTACAAGAATATTCTTCTCATTTGTAACTGTGACTCGGCATGTCACCTTTCTTTTATGTGTGTGTATATGTGTGTGTGCTTTTAGAGTTACCTTTGTTTCAGCTCCAGAGAAATGAAAGCAAGCTGGGGAGACGGGAGGGTAGCATTTGGTGCTTCTCACCAGCATTTCTGCAAAAGTGCTTCTCCAGCATTCTAGCGCCTTTGTCTCCAATCCCTCAGCCTACAGAGGCAAACAATGGAATATTTGTGTTTCTCTGTTTGTCTCATTCCAATCCTGTATGCCAGCACACACACACACACACACGCACACACACACACACAGCCCTTCCACTCTGACATACATTCCCGGCCAGGAATAAATAATACAGATGCACTCCTCTGTGCTTTACGTTTACTAAGAAAATAGGTGTTTCCGAGAATCAAGATCACATGGGATTTTGTGTTCTTTTTCTAAAGTCTGTTGCTCTTTCATTCAAACAAGTTGAAGCGATTTCTGATCCTATGCCACAAATCATCCAAATGGGCTGCCTTGAGAGCCACGCGTGCATTCCTGCTTTAAGGGGAGACTTCCATTCACTTGACAGGGACTGTCTGTGATTATGCAGGGCCAACTTCAGGCTGCAGTGTGCGTGGAGACAACTATTTTTAAGCAGGTCCTATTCCCTTTGATTGAAGTTGAAATCCTAAGACTTCCACAGCCCAGATCATTTGTGCCTCTCTGAGTTTCAATATTCCCTTTGAAATATTTGTCTGATGATACACCGTATGGACAGAGCCTCCTATAGTTCAGTTTCTGAGCAATTATCACTCCATGGCAATTTGACTTCATGTAGCAGTGGAGAACTAAAATACTTAAGGCTGCTGCCAGCCTGCCTAACAAAGCTTTCACATAAGTTAAGGACTCAGAAAGGGGTGGGAAACAGTAGTCAAACCTTTGCTTTATCTTTTAAGTTTGTAAAACACATAAAATCTGAGTTCAAAATCTTAGAGTTTGTGACTTTTCCATTAGTAGGTGAAATTAGCCCCCAAGTTACAATCTTGATTGATTCAATAATGTTCAACTAGTAGTGGGATGAGTTTTATTTTCAATAATTTCCACACTGCTGTTTCTCTGCATCCTATTTCAGTTTGCAGTCTGTTCTTTAAATGGCATTTCCTTTTTGCCAAAGCACCAAGCTGTGAATTTATTGAGAAATGGGTGTGTTCACAATAAGATGATGCTATTACTAATAAGTCCCATTTGTATCAGAAAAAAATGAAACATTATATTCCTAAATTGTAAACAAACAGTCCTAAATTCCAGAGATTATTATTCCCAGAAAGGCAAAGTACAGAGCCAAGAGAATTTGTAAATATGTACAACTTTACAAGATTGATATGGACACCAATGCACGCTGCACTCATCTCCACTTATTTCTTATTCATACACATCATTCTTATGTTTGACAATGAATATGGTATTGTGGCACTTGAAATCCTTTTTTTATTAAAAAAACAGAAAGAATGTCAGCCAGTTAAACATGATATTAGGATTTCATCTTATTTTTTTTTTGTTTTGTTTTGCAGCAAGAGAATTTTAAAAAACCATCAATCCTCTCTAAAAGATACTTTTAATAAATTGTCATACCTAATTTTGCATGGATGCCATGATGTCTGGCCTGCTTCTATTTGGAGTCTCTTGGGATCTATACAGATTTTTAATAGTCATGAGAACTTGTCTTGTACTGTGGATGGTAGAATTGTCTCCTATTATAGTCAGCTATTCACTCCGTTTAAGACAGAGTTTCGTTTGCTGCTTTCTTGGAGTTGTTTGATGGTTTATTAATACATCAAAATCTGTTGGTAATTATAGGTTAACATAATTAGCAAACATTTTAAACTTAAATAATGTTTTTCGAGGAACAGTTTTTGTTGCTTTTTCATGATTGTTTAAATATTATACCTTTAAACTCTGTAACAATTTCATCTAAGCAAAAGCCTTGATCTTTAAATCATTTGATGAACCTTAGCTATCCATGATTTGTTTCAAAACTAAGCCCACATGGAGACTTCACTATGCCATATGCCTCATCTAGTTATTAAATGTGTGATACACGTGCTTCTTAATATGTGCATATTAGTTATTTTTAAATTATAATTTACCATGAAGAAATGAATAAAACTTCCAAAAATGTCTGTCTCAGTGGCATGTACATTACAGTAGGGAGATACACGTACATATAGTATATTGGTTGATTATAAGTGTTATGGAGAAAAATCAGGCAGAAAAAGAATGTTTAGGGAGAGCCTCTCTGAAAAGATGGCATTCACACAAACGGCCCCAAAGGAAGTAAGGAAGCAAGCCATGCCACTAGGGCCTGAAGAGAATATGTTCTAGGCCGAGGGAAAAGCGATTGTTAAAGCATTCAGACAGGGGCCTCCCTGGACTGTGTGAAGAGTGAGGCAGTGAAAGTAAGAAAAAGAGAACTGCAGTTGATGAGATCAGAGAAATGGTGATGGTAGAGAATGTGTCTGTGTGGGAGGGGCATCCATTGAGTGGCTTCTCCTCTGAGTCAGATGAGCAGCTTTCAAAGGATCCTTAGCAGATGAGCGATGTGATCTGCCTTATGACTTAGACAAGAACACCCGAGCTACCTTGAGAATAGACCCTCGAGAGAAAAAGGGAAGGAAATAGACTAGTTAAGAAGCTGTTGAAATAATGCAGATGAGAGATGAGGAAGGTTTGTATTATCAGTGGAGATGAGGTGGAGAAGTCTCATTCTGGATATACTTAGAAGCTGGGGTAGATAGGATTTGCCAACAAATTAGATAAAAAGTATGAAAAAATGAAAGTCAAGGATAATTCCAAGTTTTTAACCTGAGCAGATGGAAGGTCAGAATTGCCAGTTATTAAATGGAGAAAAGTTTGGGAGAAGCAGATTTGGTGGAGGCAAGTGGATAAGAGTTTGAACATTTAAGGAGGAGTTGAGTAAGCAATTGCATGTAGGAGTCTCTATGTCAGGGAGACAGCATTTGCTTCAAGATTTTGAGGTCATGAGAAGAAGTCCAAAGGCTGAGTTCTTGGACACTCATTGTTTAAAGTTCAGGGAGATAAGGAGAACCCAACAAGCAAACTAAGAAGAAATGATCAGCAAGGAAGGACAGGATTCAGGAGAGTGCTATGTCCCAGAAGCCAAGTGAAGAATTAAAGAAATGAAGCATGATAGTAAAACTTATACATTTATTTCTAAATAAAAATAATCTATTCATCCCAAAATGGCACAACATTTAATGTGTCAATGAATATATTTAAATTTAAACAAACAAATTCTACTTTGAAAACTAAATTGAGTAGTACAGTTGTTGACTAAAATGCTCAAGAGATTAGAGTCAAATCCCTACTTTATTTATTTTATAGTGTCATGAACATTCAAAAGTTTGACCCAATTCTATTGAGATTCCAAAAATTATTTTCAAATTATTTTGGTCTTTTTATAGTGTAATATGTATGCTTGTTTTGGGGTATGGTATTGTTTTTAATGCTTGGCACTGTAAAAATTCTCAAATTTTAGAATTCCTAAGTATCTGCTTTTTGTTTGTTCTTCGTTTACATCTTCTGATGCCAAAGGTCTCATATTTGGATGCCTATTCTAGGTATGGTTTGTGGAAGTCTGAGCTTTAAAATAGTCCACAATAATCATGTTGTGATTTGGGCTTTATCTACTACCTGTAATTTTAGGCATCAATTTTGAAGTCATATCAGAAGCCTTACCACTTGAAGTATCACCAAGTAGGAGGCTAATTTTATCTAAGAAAAGTGTTTCTACTTCCTTTGGTTTTGGTTTTGGTAAAGACACAGAGGGGATAGGAGGATGAAGTAGAAAGAAGTGATTTGGCAACTATCCTATTAGTTTAAATCCCAATTAGACCCAACTGCATAATTCAGAACCCAAGTTGAGTCTCTCAGCAGCTCCTCTTTAAGGGTCTCTGGGGCTCTCCCATCACAGAAGCCCTCCACTCAACTTCCTCCCCAGTTGCTCCCATGGGCATGTTGCCTTGTGTCAGAAGTCAGAGTGTATCTTCTTCCAGCTTCAGTTTCTAGCTTCTAAATATTTATAGCAGATTTTAAGTGGCAGAATATGTGGATAAATGAGGAATATAGCACAGAGACTCACAAAACTGCTCGGGCCCAGCTATTGCCTATGTTATCAGTTCCTCCAATCTCTGTACTTTTCCTTTGCTATAGACATCACATCGACAACTGCTTTTCAATGCCCTCGTCACAAGACTCCAAATTCGATGGGGACCCACATCTTATACATTGTTATTTTCCTGGTATCTGACACCGTATCAGGCATACTAAGATGCTTGTAAAATAAAGAATGAGGGGCCCAAACTGCCTTGTTAAAAAAAGGCCAAAAAAAATTGTAAAGAAGGATGACAAGGTGTGAATATTTTTCAAGTCACAATCATAACAATTTTTATAACCCTATAAGATTAAATATAATCTGGCAAATAAATTAATTAATGGATCTCATATGGTTTATTATAAATAGAATTCATAGTACTGAGGAGAAGTAACATCACCAGATACAAAATTAACAGATATTTAAGTAGCCAAAAGTGTGGAGTAGGAAGTATACATCAATCCACGCTCACACTGCTATAAAGATACCATCTGATGCTGGGTAACTTATAAAGGAAAAAGGTTTAATTGACTCACAGTTCCACATGGCTAGAGAGGCCTCAGCTAACTTACAGTCATGATGGAAGGTGAAGGGGAGGCAACCTTGAACCTTTTCACATAGCAGCAGGAGAGACTGCTAGCAAAAGCAGGGAAAACTGCCTTATAAAACCATTAGATCTTGTGGGAATTTACTCACTATCACGAGAACAGCATGGGGGAAACCCTCCCTCTTAATCCAACCACTTCCCACCAGGGCTCTCCCTAAACACCGGGGAATTACAATTCAAGATGAGATTTGGGTGGGGATAAAAAGCCTAACCATTTAAAACATCTTAGAATTCTGCCTACCTCAATAATCTGGAGAGACAAATATCTGTTATTTTCACCTTTGAGGAAACTAATATTTCAAAGATTTAGCTGACTTGCCCAAGGACATCTACCTGAGAAATGTGTCTTACTAGGAATGTCCCCAGCAGATATTCGGCAATGTTTGGAGACATTTTTGGTTTTCACAAATGGGAAGAAACTGGAAAACTTTTAGCTAGCCCAGGTTAAAATTCTATTAGCATGTAAGAAGAAAAGAAGATATCAAAAAAGAAGGAGAGAATATATCAAAGTTGCTTCATAATTAATATAAAGTTAGATGCTCCAGGAGGTGTCAAATAATTTGCCCATGAACTGATGATAGTCAACTTACTCACCATTACCTTGTTCTTTCCAATAATGATGACTCACACTTTTCTTTATAGCCTACATGAAAAAGAATAACATAAAGCAAGACTCAACAAACTAAGGACCTTCTTGCTACTAATAATAGATTAAAAGCTCAAGGTCCCTATGAGATTTACAGGCTCCTTTAGAGAAAGTACATTATTAAGCACATGTCCTTTTAAGTGATCAGGATGTAAGTTTTCCTTGCAGGACAATGCTTTTAGGCAAACAGGTAACAGAGTCCAGAGACCAAAGGGAAACACAGGATGAGAACGGAGGCAACTGGTATGATGTGCCATACACAAATGTATGAGAGTCTCACCCCCTGAAGGCTCACAGCTCTCCAGTTCCTTTTGATGACTGCCTGTGTGGCCAAAGTTTACAGTAGACTTAGTATCAATGAGTGCTGTGCCACAGGAGGAGATGGAAGAGGATGAGAAAATTAAGAAGTACAATGTAGATAGCTTAGCTAGGAAGATGATGATGACATAGATGATAGATCAATCAACAGATCGATAGATATAAAAATGGAAAACAGGCTCTTTCCTCTTAGGCACTACATTCTCTGGGACCTTTTCCAAGACCATGTGAGGCCAGCATTACTAGCCCCATTAACAAATAAGAGACAAAGAATGCTAAATATCCTGATGTAGGCAGCAAAGCCTCTATTCCACCTGGTCCAGTTGCCTCTATAGTCTTACTTTGTATCACTCTCTCATTCATTCAGCTCCAGCCACACTTGCCACCCTGCTGCTCCTCAAATGTACCAGGCACATTTCCATGGGGCCTTTACACTAATAGCTTCGTCTGCCTATGGTGCTCTTCCCCTGAAGATCTACAGGGTTTGCTGTTTTTCCTTAGGTCTCTTTGAATGTCACCAGTTCCTCTCTCCCTCTTGATATTCCTCTACTCCATTCCCTGCTTTACTTCCCTTTAACATATTTCTCACCATCATATTCTACATCACCCATCTATTCCAAGCCTGTCCCCAACAACAAAATAACCTGATGTAAGAGTTTGCATGTACACAATGTATTTTGCAAGGAACAAAAATGGGAAAATGGAAAGAGTGAAAAGAGAACAAAAGCAAAGCAAATCTAGCAGTGCATTACCAAGTTGATGACAAATGTGGGTAACTAGGGCTCAATATGATTAGGGATCCTCTGAAAGTCCTGTATAACAGATATCAGAATTGTCTACCTGAGTGCAGGCTTCCATCTCCTATCCTTTGAGGGTAATCCCATGTCTGTGTTAGGAAAGATTCAGAATGGCTAAGCAGGTTCCCATAAGTGTTCTACACAGAGGAACACTAGGGCAAAAGTTGGAGTGAGGTGCTAGCTGGTCACATCTGCAATCAGTTAGTTGTGGTACCAATGTCTGGAATTAAAATGGTCAACCAAGAGGTTGTCAGGTAGGATATATAGGTTTATGATAGAGTCCACCTCTTGCATCATTGAGACTTCTCTCAGAGCCTTCAAGGCAGTGTAGCCAATAGTGATTTCTACGATAGACTCAATAAAGAAAAGCTATTTGGGAAAGGGAGTCCCTGCTACCACCAGGCCATCACTGATATTAACTATCTTTTTTCCTTCACCAATGTCATTCTAAGTTTCTGCTATTCTTAGTCACCACTCCAGTTGGTCTAAACTGCTTTGTCTGGAAAGATGGCTCAAACCATCATCTACATGGGGTTAGAAACCTTTATCACTACACCACAGTCAGGTCATTGTCTTTACAATAGTCCATTTTCTGTTATCATTTGGACAGTCCCAAGGAAGCTCCTGGTTTCTACACCTGCTCTTCCATGGTACCACCAAGTAGCACCACCACGAGTAGCAACCATAGCTCCTCATTAAAATCAGACTCAGTTATCTCCACCAACATGATGACTTTCTTCTGCTTTTGGGGCCACTTGCACGAGAAGCCCAAAATGGCCAAAAATGGTCATAGTTCCAAAGCTATGACTTATTCTGTCCCTAGTGAAGTATTGTTCTGCTATGGTAGAAATCAGAACTCCTAATTCTTCAGAGCCTACATTGTAGGAATGAGGAGAACAGACATCACTAGTAAGTATGAGTGATAGCAATGGGGTCAATCTTTTACTTCATGGTTTCTAACCCCTGTATTCTAGCTTTGGGGAGGTCACAGCACCATATGTTGGCCATTAATTTGGGGCATACACACATCCTGAGGAAAACATTCCAAGCCTACATAGTGTAGTCCCTAAACTGGCACCTCAGCCAAGCCTCCAATGTACCCTCCCATCATTCTTTGAGGAAGCCACACTACTGTAGGTAAGACCCAGGACTTTTCACCATTGTATTCCAACATGTAGATTAGTACCTGGCACATATTAGGCATAATTCATCACTCTGAATATATGAATGAATTAATCAACCAATTATTCTCTTTAGATTAACCGAGACATTCAAAATCAAAAAACAAAGAGGTTGAAATTCATTATATACTCGTACCTCACATTATTAAAGCTTGGGGAATGATCTCTTAGATACAAATGTAATTAGCTTCTATGATGTTGAAAAATAAAATTAGGAAAATTGAACAATTCACACTTTCATAATGTATGTGGAATTAATCTATTAATATAAAAACCATACTTATTTAGTATACCAACAAATCATACACTTGGCAACACAGGGGTACAAATTCACTCATTTTTCTTTGTCCTGAGCACTAATGAATTTTGTGTATGAAAAGCCTCTTTAAGAACATTACGTTTAAAAATAAATTATCAAAACCCGGCTCTACCAGATTAAATGTATGATAAAACATTTAAAATGACATTTATTGCATCAATTTTTTAAAATAATGCTTGAGAAAACTGTTAATATAACCTCATAGCTCAAAACCTTCTTCTTTTTCCTTTTGTAGCATATTTCTCAGATAATGTATTTTGCATACTACTACCAAAGTACCAGAAAATAATGCCGACAAGACCAAAATGAAGTTTTTCAGAGCTAAGGAGAAGGTTGTAAATTTGTAATGTTTTAGACACATTTCAGTTTAGCGCTTGATAGATCATGTTGGGTTGGCTGCGAGAGGGATTTCAAGGGCTTGGGAAAATAGTCAGTATATGTGTAGTTTCATTTTTGAGAGGAATCACTTTATTACTGATCATGGGACAGTTATTGAGCTCTGACAGCTCTAAGTGCTGAAAAAAATTAGAGAAGGTCCTTTTTTCCCCCCAATTATGAACTGTAACTTGGTGAGAGAAGCAATAGAATGTATTTACCTAGCCTAATGGCAATGTTTCATTTTAACGAAAATGTCAACACGTAGTGGTCTCCACACATATTTCACCAGCATCTAATTTCCACCATGGGGTTGACTTTTTTTAAATGAAATCTTAGACCCTTGGTAGAAAAAGAGTCAAGGATTTATATATAAATGTAAAAATGGCCTATCTTAAAATATACTTACCACAAATATAAGAAATTCCTAAAATTTGGGTTGGTTTTTTTTTATGGCTTTCTCAAAGGTCAGAATGCAATGTTTCTATTCAAATGAACAATTCAACTAGGTAACTAATGTGAAGCCCCTTTTCTTATCTTCTGCTAACCTCTCACCTTTGAAATCAGTTATCTAACTTCAAGTGTTGCCTTCCCAATTAATGAAGTTATCTACACAATTTTCAAAATGTGACTCCATGTCTATGAGTTTGTTGTTAATATTACTGGAAAAACAATATAATGTGAAACAATAGCAAGAAGCAAAAATTGAAGGCACTATAGCACCTTCTTTGTGGGACAGGAAAACTAATAAAACTTGGTGACTTATGTCAGCTCAGGACCACAATAATCTCATAAAATGTCTCTTTCTTGGATTTTGCAAGATGCTTTCATTATTTAGTGCACCAATCAAAAAGATAGTCAAGTTTTTAATCCAGGCCAATTGAAAGCAAACAATCAATGCAAGTAAGAAACTAGGAAAAAAGGAGAAATTCTGATGTCCAGCACATATATTAAACTTAATCATATTTTTGCATGATAAAGTAAATTTGCTCAGTAAAGTCTCAAAGTATGTTATTGTTATAAATTATTTTAAAGTTTTCAAAGATAACTTTCAAAATTAAAGTTATAAAAGATAACTTCCATTTTCTCATTTTCCTCCTCAGCTTTTAATGAGCATAAATTTCTAACTTCATCCATTAAGACACGTTTGTGGTTTAAAAAGTTCATGTTGACTGCAAAAATGGTGACAGAAGAAAGCTCTGAGGATATTACTATAAAGTTAATAAATCATCTTCACTCATCAACTGTCTTCAACCCGCACAAGTTATAAAGGATTATTTTGTTAGCACCACAGGGTACACAATTTAAATTTGGAGAATCAGCCCTGGCAGAATAAGTTTGAATTCTGGAACCTCCTAGGTCCCCTTGTCTTCAAACATTATACGCTTCAGAGTCCTTACATTTTCAACTGACAGAGAAACAGAAAATCATTCGAACGTTTACCGTAGCTTTTCCCTCTAAGGGCTTCTTGCAAAGAATTTGCATGTTGCAATTATACCTCAAATTAGAGATTTGAGTCTCCTTGCCTGGTCAATTATAAGACCCTTGGCCTTACCAGAGAATGAATACACACTCTCAACTTTGCAAAGGTCTGAGTCAACAGCTTGTTGGGCTTTGAAGAACCTCAGTCGTTTTTGCAGCTGGAGCTTTTTCTCCTTTTGCGTGTTTCAGGACCACTGCTGGTTTTCATTCATCTTCATTCAGTGGGTTTCATGTGACATTTTGGGGCTGGAAACATAATGTGTCAGAAGACAGCTGCAGCTTCCTACTGTGTTAGTTATTGTTTCCTTTGTCAGAAGGTGAGTGAGCACAAACATTTTCCAATTGCTCTGATTTTCAGACAGGTTTAGATCTACTGAGCCATCACTGATGCACACGCCTATACCATTTAGAAACACTTGATATAGATTTCAGAAGAGATTTCTAAGTTCAGTTCTATACAAATAAATGTACTATCATTTATCCTTTTACCAGAAGAGGCATAGATTTCATATCCTCTCCTTGGTTTACCCCCGATCAGTATAAAAGGAATAGATATGGTGCTTTGAAAACGCTTCTCATTTGGGTTCAAAAAGAGCAGCTCACCTTTCTGCTGGAAGCAAAACATTATCATGATCAACAGAATCTGTCTGTTGGGATTCAGTTCCGCAATCCTTCCGTGGGTCAAATTCCCATCAGAATCAGAATTAAGTCCTAAGTGAAAACTTAAATTACATTATAATATTCAGTTTCATAAGTTCCACCAAGGCTTTGCCAAAGGCATTGAATGATTTATGATAAACTTCAGAACCTCAGTCCCCTCTTCCCAGGGTGTCTTCAATTAATTCTTTGAAGAACTTTACTCTTGATTCCTTGTTGAACTGAAGTAATAAGGAGTTTAAGGCCTTTATATTTTTCCTCAAACTTTTTCTTCTTAACTTAGAATATCTGCAAGTGAAATATAATTGATTGGATCTTTCTAAATGTGTCTTTTATAAAATTATGGTTAAATATTATCTTATTCCTGCAGAATTTATATGACTTGTAAGTATAAAACTCTGTATCAACTTAGTTAAAAAAATCATATTATTAGAAATTGCTAAAATGCATTATACTTCAGTCTGAAGAGTAAGGCTCTTTTCAGTTAGAAAATAGCTCCCGAGGAAATTCCATATTGGTCTCTATTTGATTCCCTGGCCACTTGGGATGCAAATGCATGCCATTGACTGTAATAAGAATTGGATGTGTGTCTATAGGTAGACTGTAAAATTTAAAAGTTTGATTTGTCTCCTCATATGGAGAAACTGAATCCTAGGAAAATTTAGAGACTTTTCCTAGATCACACATTTCATTAAGGTCAGTGTGGGTTCTCTTTCTATTATGGGGTGTGGCATCAGAAAAATGTGGTTTTAAACACTGGGTCAACTAGTAATATGCCTTATATAAGTCATGGCATATTCTACTTAGTGATATGACGAACAAGCCACTGAGCTTCATATTCTTGACTAGCAAAATGGAGAGATCTATATTCTAAGATAGCTGAGAGGAAGAAAAAATATGCATATAAAAATTCTGGTCCCAAACAGGCATTCAATGATGGTAAAGATTATAATTATTGATCTCTTTATGTAACTAACCTCCCAAAATTATCTGTCTGCCCATTTCTCCCTGATTCATTCTTCACACAGCTTACAGATTATCTACCCAAAGCACATGTCTTAGTATGATTCTCTTTACTTTAAATATTCTCAATGGCTTCCTCAACCATTGTGGAAAACAGTGTGGCGATTCCTCAAGGATCTAGAACTAGAAATACCATTTGACCCAGCCATCCCATTACTGGGTATATACCCAAAGGATTATAAATCATGCTGCTATAAAGACACATGCTTCACAATAGCAAAGACTTGGAATCAACCCAAATGTCCATCAGTGACAGACTGGATTAAGAAAATGTGGCACATATACACCATGGAATACTATGCAGCCATAAAAAAGGATGAGTTTGTGTCCTTTGTAGGGACATTGATGCAGCTGGAAACCATCATTCTCAGCAAACTATCACAAGAACAGAAAACCAAACACCATATGCATTCTCACTCATAGGTGGGAATTGAACAATGAGATCACCTGGACACAAGAAGGGCAATATCACACACTGGGGCCTATTGTGGGGACGGGGGAGGGAGGAGGGATAGCATTAGGCAATATACCTAATGTAAATGACGAGTTAATGGGTACAGCACACCAACATGGTGTGTGTGTGTGTGTGTATATATATATATATATATATAACAAACCTGCACATTGTGCACATGTACCCTAGAACTTAAAGTATAGTAATAATAATAAAAAGTTTAAATTAAAAATTTCTCACCCTAACTTGCAAAGCCCTGCATATCAGGCTGCAACCCACCTTTCCAAAAATCATTTTAACTGTTTTTCTATAATTACGCTACTTTCAAGTCTAGCTAAATTGCTTCACATTCCACAGACATTTCCCCCAATTTTTTTAACCAAAATGCCATCTCCCCTATCAGCGCTTTACTTATTCTTCCAACCAGATGCAACATTTCCCACAGAAGTGGGGAAGAGAAAAAGCATCTATTGAATATATTTTCTGTGCAGAGCTCTCTCTTCTGTGCTAGCACTTTAAATATGTTATTTCCTTAGTGCTTCTCTTATGACATGTTATCCTTTGTCATAACAAAAGACATGTTTGTTGTTTTCCATTAAAGTTGTCCATAAGGGCAGAAATAATGTCTTAATCTCTAGCATAGAATATTTGCAAGTAGAAGGACTTAGGGGAAAAATGCAAATTGAACACCTTAAAATATTACCAAATAAAAACTTTATCCAGAATAAGGAGTTGAGGGGCATTTGAAGTAACTTGGAAAACCATGGCAGCTTATTTGGAGTAGAAAGGCCCTCTTTCATCCATCTTAAATCATCATCAGATTTATACTTTGTTAGCAAAAGGGGGCTGAAGTACAACATGTCATATGGCATGCTGCAATAGTAACAGGGCCTCACTCTTCTTTCTTCTTCCCAAGGCCTAATCAGTTACATAAAAAAAGAAAGAAGGGAGGAGAGGAAAGGAGAAGAGAAAAGAGAAGAGAAAGGAAAAGAAAAGAAAGGAAATGACCACGAAACCAGTACTGGAAAACATATAATGTTATTTGCATCATCATGTGAAAAAGTTCAAAAGATGGAAGAATATTTTCTAAGTACACTTATTTGGACGTAACATAAGTAACTTCCAACATATTTTAGAGAATGGGAGATGTGGTGAGTTGAAAAGATGAGTTTACTGTGGGAATTTAACTAGGTATCAGCTCTATGTGTGCTTTATGGTCACAAGTTGCCACTTATAAAACATACATCTACTTATATACTATTATGCATATCATATAACTGAACATGACTGTTGGCATATAAGAATATGTATCTGATGAAAACGCCAGAGTTATAAAATCTTTTTTATGTTTTTTTAAATCACAAGGATATCAAAATGCACCTCGATTTCAGGGAATAATTTTCTATCGCTGGTCCTGAGAACCTCTAAAATTATGGAACAGTCATTCCAGCCTCTCAATATCATTAAGTTCAATGAACTGCAAACGCCAGGGCAAAGAACACAGTTTTTTCTATCAACAATGTATGCTTATGTCCAAGCTTAATGACTGAAGAACGTAAACTCCCTAAAACATATGTTTTTTTTTAAATGAATCAAAAGAAAAGGAAAAAGAGATATTTAAAAGGTACCCATAGTTTATCATCTGAGTGCAGAAGTAGACACTTAAAATGGACTCTATCTCTTCAAGAATATGAATTCTACTGACCCCTTTCAAGGGGTTCCCCCACTTTTCATTGCCTCCCGCAGCAGAGGGATTGCTGCATGCCATTACTCAAGGAAACAGTGAGTTTTGATTCCTTCCTGATCGCCTATTATCTCTCTTGTTTTATTGAACCGGGGTCTCTCTGCACCCTGGCAGAAGCTGGCAGTTCATCAGGATACCATTTAGGGAATCACTGTGGTGCTTAGTTTACAGTCCACAAGGCAGCTACTGGGAGGATCTGGATCAATGTGTTTTATGCCTCTGAAATTTGGGGAGCAAAGGAAGAGTGCTTCAATTATAAACATGCAATGTCCATAGTTCTCATCATCCTTCTGAAAACATAGAAGCTCCCCTTTTCTGAACCCAAATGGAGCAATCCAATTACAAAGTCATTAAACCCCATTATAAGGTGGTTCATAGGAGTTCCTGCTTTCGTAAAAAGCCTTTTCTGTGTTCATCCAACGTATATTCTGGCCTCTTGCACTCAGTTTACAAGGTTTCTAATTAAGCTCCAGAGAAGATGATATAGTTCACTGAACTGAGTCACTATGCTACAACTGGGAAAGAAGAGGCATTCCTATTTTATCAGAAAAATAAACACTTTAGTTTCATTTCCTCTGCCACACATGTTATCTCTTTGTGCTGTCACAACATTTTTTATAGGTTTTTATTTCAAAGGATTACCTTGAGATTACTGTCAACGCAAGCCAGAGAGACGTCTCCATACAGAATATAGGGGTAATTTTTTTTCCTCTAAAACATCTCACTACAGACAATATAATATCATATAATATCACTGAAATAATCTGCCCTATTAAGAGTGAAGAGACAGTTTTCAATAGTACTTTGGTCCAAAATTTGAGGAAAATATAATGGTTATCAGTAACAAAAATACATTTTACCAGCTTAATTTTTAAGTCAAATATTTAACCTTTTAAATGATTTCAGAAGCTCCACTAATTTCTACTGTTCCTTGTAACATCTGTAGGCAAAATACAACATGCTGGGTCATAATTCATAGCTTGGCAAGAAAATGTTGCTTAAAAACATAAAGGTCCTTTTATTTTTATGCAAGAGGAAAACAGTTATTACTCAACTCAAGTAAATGCTCATAACCATGGAATTAAATATTTCTGAAGGGTTCATTCCTGAGCTTTCTGGGTTGAATTAGGCTTTCTCAGAACTATACTTTATGTCACCCACATGTCTTAAGAACTGGTGCCTTCTGCTCAGCTGTGCATTTTTTTGCAGACATGCCGGATATCTACACAATAAGTGCTCTGAAACTTCAAAGAGACACAGAGCATTCTGTGCTTTCTCTTCCCACCATTCCATGTAAACACCATTCATAACCAGACCACTCTTATGCCAAAAGGCCCTGATGGCTTGACTTTGGTCTGTTAATTGTTCACACTCACTCCTTGCCTTTATTATGCTTGGTAGGACCATCTTTCTGCAGCCAAAATCCAGCCACTTACCACTGCATACACTTCCTACAGTAGAATAGATACTGACCAAAGCCTAGTAGAAACCTGAATGGCACCCTGCATCTTAATACTTAATGCTACCATGCCCGCAGAGTATTCTTATTCAGAATCTAAACAAGCATATATTCAGAGGCTACCATGTATCAGGCATTGGTGGTGTTAACAGGCATAGTTCTGCGAATGAGAAGAAAGATAAAAATCCGTGCCTCCCAGGGACTTAAATTCTGGTAGGGACAAATACAGAAGATAAGTAAATAAACAAGATAATTGTAGATAGTAATAGGCTCTATAGGCAATAAACCTCAGGATAATGTGATAGAGAATGACTTGGGGATTGGTAATACCCAGATGGGGAGCTGGAACACCGTTCTGGGCAGATGGCATTTGAACTGAAACCTGAAGGAGAAAAGAATCTGGACCGTCTCAACACCAGATGAAACAGTTTTTGAAACATAGAAAACAAGAACAAAGCCCCCGACGGGTGAGAGGAACTGAAGAAGCCTAGTAGGGTGGAAGTATAATACTACTCATAAACTGGAGAATATTGCTAAGCACAAATAATTCTAAGCTTGTAAAAGTTCCTTGTGATTATTCCGTATTTCTTTGAATCATACTCATGAAAAATTCTCTGTAATAATTCCCCTCCAAATGTGACTTCTTGGGTGCAAACAATTTTCACAACTTATTTAAAAGCTTATTTAACTTTGCCTATAGCATGCTTCACAGAAATAATAACACCCATCTTATAGGACTTTCAAGAAGACTACTATGTACGGCAGACCTCACTTTTCTTCCTGCTCAGAATCCTGTCTCCCCTTCTTTTTAAAAGAATACAGACTTTGTTTGCGACCATAATGTGTTCTCCTTAGAACTACATGCATGCATGCATTCCTACACATATACACACAACCTCGCCGCTGCTTGCAGCTAGTGAGTTGGCAAGTATGGCACATGTAGCACAGTGATACTAATGAGATGTGAACAGAAGATTAGATCTTTGAAAGAAAGATATAAAAAATATCTTCAGAAGGGGACACAACTAACTCACCCATTCTATTTCCCTTTACTGTCCCCTTAACTGTTCCTTGTCTGGAAAATGAATGCGATGCTAAAAGAAAGGCAGCCTTCTGTGACCCTGAGGCAGCCATGAGAATAAAGTCGCATATTTGGCATAGTGAATGGACAGCTTACAGGAACTGTGTTCTACACAGCTACATAGTTGTATGTAGCCAAATGCAGAATTATATGTAAAGTGCCACAAAACAAATGTAAGGTAAATAGTGGTGTAAGACCTTCATTATCATTTATATTACTGGTGTGTTTTAATGAAGCATTGGATTTATTTACAGAAAAGGATGCTAAATTGAGATATTTTAAAGTCAAGCTATACAATAATTTGAAGGATATTTAATATAATGTCTCCTTTTCCACCAGTCATCATTCTCAGCAAACTCACACAGTACCAGAAAACCAAACACTGCATGTTCTCACTTGTAAGTGGGAAGTGAACAATGAGGACACATGGACACAGGGAAGGGAACATCACACACCGGGTCCCGTTGCGGGGTGTGGGAGCAAGGGGAGGGAAAGCATTAGGACAAATACCTAATGCATGTGGGACTTAAAACCTAGATGACAGGTTGATAGGTGCAGCAAACCACCATGGCACAAGTATACCTATGTAACAAACCTGCACGTTCTGCATATGTATCCCAGAACTTAAAGTAAAATTTAAAAAAATAAATAAATAAAAATAAAATAAATTTTAAAAATCTCTTTTTAAAAAGTAACACACCTCGTAGCTATTTACTTCCATAATTGTATTTTCTTGCCATGCCAAAATATCTGGCATTATAAGAATGCACAATTAAATATTATTCATTTGCTGACCTAGTTTGTTACCAGCAAAGAACATGAAGACAGATTTTGCTCTTGTTTTTCTTTCTACCAGTAATGGTGGCACCAGGCATTTCTCCTGTGTTCCAAATAAATAATAGAAAACACCTTTGCAGCCATATAAGCATTTGGAAATTACCCCAGCAATCTGGCAAGAGCAAAGAGGTTGACCTGGCCTGCAATGATAAGAACTTAGGGGCTCCTTGTGGCCTAAACTTGCAGCAGAACAATTCTGAGATCAAGGTTACTGCTGACAATGAGATAGAAGTCTTCTACACAAACAAATATCTGCTGCTCAAAGGCCTATGTCAGTGCACACCATCTCCCATAGGAAACTTCCCACAGGAATCTTTATCCTGTTTGTGAATAGAGACACATTTATTTATTTACTTTTGATCTGTATGTCATTTATTTATTTCTCTCGTTATAATATACTTGGTATAACCTCCAGTACAATGTTGGAAAGAAGTAGTGAGAGTAAACACCCTTGCCTTGTGCCTGATCTTGGGAGGAAGGCATTTTGTCTTTTACTATTAAATCTAATATTAGCTGTGGACATTTTGTAGATATTCTATGTCAGACTGAGGGAGTTTCCTTCTTTTCCTAGTTTGCTGAGAGTTTTAGAGTTGAAAACTATTTTCAATAGTTGCATAATTCATTGTTAACTAGAATATGGTCTATGTTGGTGTTTCATGTGTACACATGAATTATGTGTTTTCTGCAACTGTTAGGTGGAGTGCTTTCTAAATGTTAATTAGATTCGTATTATCAAGTAGGTTATCAGATACTATTATCCAGGTCTTCTATATTCTTACTAAAATTTTGTCTACTGATTTCAGCAATCAATTAGATAGCAAAGTTAAAACATCCAACCATAATAGGGATATACCTATTTCTTTTTTATGTTTTATTAGATTTTTGCTTTACATATTTTGAATCACTGTTATCAAGTGCATACAAATTTACAAATTATTATTTTTTCTTGGTGAATTCACTTATTTATGTTATATATCTCTTTACTTCTGAAATTATTGATTAGTTATTACACTGTATATTTTTCACTCTTTTTCTTTCAACCCATCTATGTAGTTATATTTTAAGGTTTTGTTTTATAGACAGCATATGGCATATTTCTACTTCTTGATTCTATCTTAATATCTATTGTTTTTAATTGGGGTATTTTAATCCTTTATTATACTGCTATTTGTTTTATTTTTCCTTTGTCTAATCTGTTCTTTTTAGTTTTTCTCTCTTTTCTTCTGCTGTTTGTTTTTTTTTTTTTTAATGACTCCATCTTATTCCCACTTTGGTTTATTAGGTAAACATCTTTATTTTTTCCATTTTTTAAATGATTACTGTACCATTTAAATTTTATTTTTAAAATTTATCCATTATATCTTCAAGTGATATTTCTCCACTTTAGATACCATTACAAACCCTAAAACAGTATACTTTTATTTCATCCAGTTCATTCTTTATGAAGTTGATGTAATGCATTTCATATCTATATATGTTATAAACCCCAAATTAAACTGTTAATATTTTTCTTGTTTTTAATTTTTTTATTAAAACAGTTCAAAATTAAACTAAATGTCTTTTTATATTTATTTTCATTTTCACCACTTTTAGAACTCTTTATGTCTTATGCAGATCAAAAGTTTCATCTAGTATTATACTCTTGCCTGAAGAACTTACTTTGAAAATGCTTATAGTACAGGTCTACAGGCAATGAACTCTCTCAGATTTGTTTTGTTGATTTTTTGTCTTTATTTTTATAAAGGTATTTTTACTGGATAGCAAATTCTGAATTGGCAGGTTTTTCCCCTCCAAGTACTTTAAAGGTGTAACTCCATTGTATTTTAATTTGCATGATTTCTGCAAAAACATTTGCTATTGTTTTAGTTTTGTTACCTTATGTATAATGTGTTTTGTTGTTTTTCCTTTGGACTGCCATAAAATTTTCTCTTTGTTTTGGTTTGCAGTAATGTAAGTGTAATGTGCCTAGGTATATTCTATTTTCTCTATCTATCTGTCTATCAACTGATCAATTGATTGATCTATACTTATACTGCTTGGGATCACCTGGGCTTCTGGAATTGAAAATGTGTTGACTTTCATTATTTTAGAAAATTCTTACCTATTCTCTTCAAAATTTATTCTGCCAAGTTTCTCTCTCTTCTTGTCTAGGACTCCAATTACACACATATTAGACCATTTGACATTGTTTCATAGCAACTGGATGCACCATTATGTTTTCTTCTCTTTATGTTTCCATTTATATATCTTCTAGTTAACTGAGTCTATTCTCTGCTCTGTCCAGTTTGCTCATACACCCACTGAACGAATTTTTTACTTATGACATTTTATTTTTTTTTATTTTGACCCTTTGGACATGACATGTATTTTATATAGTTTTCATCTCTGCTGAAATTACTCATTTGCTTATGCATATAGAACATCTATCCATGAAATCCTTTAAAATATTAAACATAGTTTATTTAACGCTCCTATCTGATAATGATGTCTGGATCATCTATAAATCTGGTTTTGCTGGCTACTTTATACTTTGACAGTGGGTTGCTTCTCCCTCAATACCTCTTTCTCTCCCTCTCTCTACCCCTCTATCCCCACCTCTGACCTATGAGTATGTGTGTATCTTGTAATTTTTGGTTTATTGCTGAACATTGTGTTTAAAATAATATAGACTAAGGTAAATAGTCTTTATCCTGGAAAATAGGCATGTCTTTTATTTTCTCATGCCATTCATATGCGTTTCATGATGGGAAGGTTTACTCAGTCTAATCAGTTTTTGAGTTTGGTTTGTGTTTTGTTATTGCCATGGTAACCTTCATCCCAGCAATAACTTCACATTCCACTAGCATTTCACTGTTGATACCTTGTGATTAATTAGATCTTCCCATAGGAGGATTTTCCCCTGTGTTCTTGCTCTATTCTCTATTTTCAATTCTCAATAACAGTCCTTATATGCTTATGCAATTTAGGAGTATCTCTTTATACTATTGTTCTCTCTTATTATTTTGCACATTGTTCATGGTGTGATGGGTAAAGTGAGTAGTTTTCTATTATCTTGACTCAGCCTCATACTTAGGTAAGTCCTGTGTGTCTAGACCTTGAGAATGGAGCTCTCTCAGTGTTCCTGCCCATCCTCATAGTAGCCAAATGTTTCCCTTATTTCTGTAGGAAGGTAGGGGGACCTGGGTGGGAGAGAATACTGTGTATTTCCCCCTGTGCATTATATCATCTCAAAGTCCTGGGTCTTAGCAGTGTTTTTTCCTCTCTCCCAAGGAATACAGATTTTGTTTTTATTCCTCTTTTGGTTCCAATTTACCCCTGCCTATTTCTATTGGCAGGGGTTTTCTTAGCACTTCTGCAGTAGTACACTGCTATTGCTTATTACTCAATATAAACCTTCTGGTTGGAACAGGCAGCTTTTGCTTCTATTCCTTCCTGCTTTCCTTTTCCTGGGACTGGAAGTAGGTGAGTTTTTAACCCCTCCTCCAGAAGCAAACTACTTTGCTTTTACCTTCTCCCACCGGCAGTAGTTCTTTGCCTGGGTGCTAGGAGAAGAAGAAGTTACCCACCCCTTTTCTGAGAACATATGACTTTTACTTCATTTGAGAGAAATATGAAGATGCACCATTGAGGGTGTTCTCTTAGTTTTCCTTCCCTTCCCTGAATACTTCTTGTGGGCACAAGTAGGGCCTGTAAATTTAAAAAATACTTAGAGAGTATAGACTTCACACATATCTGAAGTCCTGGGGATTCTACTCTGTCATGTTAACTTACACTTGGCCTTTTAAAACGTGTTAAAATTTTGGCTATTTTCTCTTTACTGGCTGTAATTGACAGTCACCTCTTTCTTTCATAATCTTCCAAAGGTGAAATGGTTTATTTGCCTAATCTCTTTTTGGAGGCAGTTTCTCAGTCTTTGAAAATAAGATTCTGTGATTAGAAGCCTCATCTCTTTATTTTTTATTTTTATTTTATTTTTATATATATATATTTTTGAGACAGATTCTCACTCTGTCACCCAGGCAGGAGTGCAGTGGCATGATCTTGGCTCACTGCAAGCTCTGCCTGCCAGGTTCACACCATTCTCCTGCCTCAGCCTCCCAAGTAGCTGGGACTACAGGCACCCGCCACCACACCCAGCTAATTTTTTTGTACTTTTAGTAGAGGCAAGGTTTCACCGTGTTAGCCAGGATGGTCTCGATCTCCTAACCTCGTGATCTGCCTGCCTCAGCCTCCCAAAGTGAGCCACTGAGCCCGGTCGTCTCTTTAAAAGAGTAATGTTTTCATAGATTTTGTTATTATTTTTGTTGGTAGAGTAAAATGACATTCTCTTGCAGCTTTCTACATTTTTAGCAAAATGAGAGCCAACCAGTATTATTTTATATAGAAATCTGAGACTTGGAGAGGCCAAGTAACTTGTTGTGTATCATAATCAATTAAATGTTACGCCAATATTTAAGCTCAGATTTTTCTGAAATAAAAGCCTATTGTCTTAAAAATCACATTGCGATATATCTTGTGTAATCTTTTCATCAAAAGAATGTATCTGAGGTGTCTAATTCTAGTTAGACCCAGCTGTTTTCCTTCTTATTCGAAAGGAAGACTGGAAGCAATGTTAAAATTATTCAATGAGTCAATACGTTTTCTATCCTAAGTGCATCTAGAGTGCAAGATTTATTTTTTCTTCAGGTAAATATGCCTAGAAAATCTCAGCCCTTCTCAGAGATCTCAGTCATTTTGGAAAGTAAATGCTCAGCACTTTTGCTATTATTAAATAGGCTTGGATAATTCTAGAAATTTATCATAGCTGCTGCCTTGTAAAAATACAAAGGCAAGCTCAGTGTGGACATCTTGTGATCACAGGAGCTTGAGCTTAAAAAGAGAGGACAGTTTCAGGGAAGAAGAATTCTGCATCAAATTGGGGAAGGCAGTGGAGAGGCAACTCGGATGGGATGGCACAACAGGAAGTAGCATAGTAGGAACTGATATTGTTATTACCAGAGAAAGTATCAAAATCAAAGACAGAGGCAAAGATAGAAGCTAGAGCCCAGAGAATGGTCAAGAAAGGAGGACAGAATTGGGCTTTTGAAAGAGGTAGAAAAGTGGTTTGGAAGAGATCTACGAATGTAAAATATATCCTTGTAGTCACCTGCAGAAGCCATCCTGGTAGTTAGGAACCTGTGAGAGTCTGATATGCAGCCAGATGGCCCTCACATCTTGGCCAGACATGTATTTATACAGTAAATTTTACCTCATAAACCACTTTCTCATGTTATCTTATTTGAAATTCATGGCAATCATATGTAGCAGGGACAGAAGGTATTGTTAGTTCCATTTTCCAGATGAAAACCCTGAAACAGAATGTTCATAATTCATCAGATTTTCCAACCATATCTGCACTCATACATCATGACATAAACAACAATGCTATTTTTCATCAGTCTGATCGTGCATACTTATGTGTGTACATTCACTTCCAAGGTGTCTACAGAGTTGCACACAGTCTCTGAATGCTGCTAAGATATATATAAGTGTGGTTACTTTTAAAAATCACAAGAAATTCATTAATGATTCATTCCATTTAACAAATTACAATATGATAAAAGGGAAGAAATTTAAAAGGGAAGAATTCTCTCCAAAGTTCAAGCAACAAATTTTGATGTGATGTTGGGAAAAGTAAAATGTTTTACAGCTTTTAGAGGCGTAAATCAAAACCTTCCCACCAACACTTACAACCATTTTTGAGGTTTTATTAAAGTAAAAAATTAATTGCAAATTCATTACTTGGATGATGAATAGGACTAGAAAGAAAGAGGAAAAGGCTGCGTGTGATAAGTGGAAGGCATTGGTGAATATTTGGAACATTCTTTTCTTTTTTTTTTTTGAGACGGAGTCTCACTTTGTCGCCCAAACTGGAGTGCAGTGGCCAGATCTCAACTCACTGCAAGCTCCACCTTTCGGGTTTACACCATTCTCCTGCCTCAGCCTCCCGAGTAGCTGGGACTACAGGCGCCCGCCACCTCGCCCGACTAGTTTTTTTTTTTTGTATTTTTTAGTAGAGACGGGGTTTCACCGGGTTAGCCAGGATGGTCTCGATCTCCTGACCTTGTGATCCGCCCATCTCGGCCTCCCAAAGTGCTGGGATTACAGGCTTGAGCCACCGCGCCCGGCCATGGAACATTCTTTTCTTAAGCCCCTCTATAAAGTATTTTCCTACACCATCTTTAAACTGCACACATAGGTTTTTGAATCTGGCTTCCTCACTATAGTAGGACATTCTTAAAAGCAGGGTCTGGACGGATTCACTTTTTATATCCTAAGTGCCCAACAGAGTTCCTAAATGCAGTAAATATCCAATAATATTTGGTGGATAAAAGAATGATGCCATCACAAAACACACATCTACACACAAGTACATATACTCACATAATAGCAGCACCCATACAATTCCATAAATGTATACAATTTTATATATACCTAATCCATATATATGTATATGCACGTTTTCATCTATGTAATGGGCTATATATCATTATATATAATATGGAATCATACAGATGTTGTTACTATGTGAGTATGTGTGTTTGTACTCATACAAAACTATGTTTCATACACGTGTGTGTATATGTATACATATGCATATATAGTCATTTTATCTTTGAATTTTTCACATTATGTTTTAATCTCAAATAAGCTTTAGTGAAAGTGAGTTATAACAGTGAGAATAACAGATTTTAGTCTTGACTAATGAGAATCTCAATTAAAAATGTAAGTCTGAAGCATAGCATGTCAAATATATATATGTTTTTATAATATAAATTATTTTGGAGGTCCTTGATACTTTTCATTACCTGATCACAATTACAGGTAATTGAAAGTTATTAGAATCTAGTCACAAAGCTGTGCATTCCCGACACCACAAGACCTCCAACCCACTAGTCAGCTAAAACCACTTTCTGATGTAATCTGCCCAATGACCCTGGTGGCTGTCAGCTGTTTCCTGCTTTCCTGCTTCCCTGGAACCTCACAGGGCCCCAGTGATGATTTTCCTATGTCATGTTGTATAGTCCACAGCTTGACTGAGGTCTTGTTCTGATTCACAGAACAAAGTCTGTCTGGAATAAACTGGATGCATTCAGGAAAATCTCTTTCTCATTCATTCATTTATTTCCCCATTCTCAAACATTGAGCATCTGCAACGTTATAGATACTGCATTAAACGTTGGGGTCACAAAAGTGAATGAAGCACAATCCCTGTCTATCTATTGCTGAGGTTTCCACAGTGACATTTTCTTAAACCCCAACTTAAACAGGGTGTTTTCAGAGTGGGATTGTACATGTTCCAATAAGATGCATGCTGACCTGAAACCCAGGTGATTTTGTTTAATATTTTTGACCAACAAAAATCCAGTTTAAAAAATGAACCAGAATACAAAAATGTAACATTCAATGACAGAGAAAAAATAAACGCCTACAATTTTTTAAAGAAATATTTCATCCTTTGGCGAATACTGAGAAATCTGAGTTCAAAGGTGATGTGAGTATACTTCAATCATGACTATACACAACAGAATCTGTACTCCGCTCAGCATTGGCTAGGGAGGTTTTCTTTCCCTCATTTAAGCTAACACCAGAACTCCAAGGCTGAGGCTTGACATAGGTATACAGTAAATGAAGTGTTAATGAGATGGAAATTCTCCAAGTTGCTTTTGAGTCTCACCCTATATCAGTGTAGACCTGCCTAAAATATGTAAGAGCTGAGAATCTTTTTGAAATGATTCCAAACTCTTGAGTCTGAAAACTGAGCTGGGAATTCCTTTGTAACAGTTTTGTGGGTTATTTTGGCACTTTGGTTTATAATCCTAGCTGGACCCCATCTGAAGTTCTAAAGCCCATAAAATAAGAATGAATGGACAGTGTAAATAAGCCAAATTTGAGAAACTTCAGACCCTGCTTGGCTGAATGTTTCTGTTAATCTACCGTGTCTATGCTGGTAGAGCTGCCATTTTGCCGTAACTCCTTTGTAAATAAGAAACTTTTCTTTTCATCAGGAAAGGGATCTTTCTCTTCAAAGGCTGTGATGCATTATACTATATTGAAATTAAATTGTTTGGATATGTTTTGCTGAATACTGATAAAACTATGATATACAGCGTATTATCCTTAATCAAAGGTTACTTTTATTTGCAGATTTTAAGGGCAACAAAAATTTTTATTTGATAGGTTCTAATAGTTCTAGTTTGGCATACCTGCACATTTTTATTGTATCCTGGGAACAGGCATAAATCAACTGATTTCCCACAGACAAATAAAAGTGGTGGAGTAATATAGTTCCTGGAATTTAACACTTCACGGTCAGGAGGTCACATATGCTAAGTTGCTTATTTATGCGCCTCTTAAAGTTTAAGTCTGTGGGCAAGAGACACGAAGCAATGTGACTTACTATATCAATGAAGAACGTATTGTTCTTCTTTTTCGGATAGATAAAATTAACAGTGTTGGAATAGCAGATCACACAAGAATGTCATCAGAAACACCAGCCATTTTTTCAAATGTGCTTGCTTTATGATTCCCTTTGTTATTACAATCATCAGTTTTAAACAATGAGATTTATCAAACATTTTTCAAGTGGGGGAGACAGAGTTAGTGTGTACCAATCATTGACATATTAGCTGGCATCTCAAAGCCTAACCTTGCAGTTAGGCCATTATAGCCAGAATGGAGGTGATGCAGGAACCGAGGTGCCTCCTCCTGGCCTCTCTTTTGCTGCCAAAACTGATCTTACAGCCCACATATTCCAGATGGTGACTGTAAACTGAAGAGACAGCCATTTGACCCACATTTAACTACGACCTGAGATAAGCGATAGCTATTTTCACAACTTTCCTTATAAAGCATTTTGATGAGAACAAAGTTACATATAAACAAAGTTCATTTACGCAACACAATTATATTGAGTTCCCAGCATGTAGCTAGTACTAAACACTTTCTTACACATTATTCCCTTTTCTCATGTTCACCCATTTAAAATTTGACAGCATTCCTCAGATCAGTACAGTAACGCTTAGAAAAGTTTTGACTTGCTAAAGACACATAGCTAGAAAAGAAATGAGTAAAGATTTGATTCCATACCTCCCTACTCAGCATCTACACTTTTCTTCACTGGAGAGTACATTAGAAGCCTAAGCTGATCATATTCCATTAAACCTCAAGTCATTTGGAGCCCAAGGCTCCAGTTTCTTCCTTTAGAAATGTATCTCCCTTCGAATATACCTGGAAGTTATAGGTGAAGCTCTGGCAAATTAATAAAGGAAATCACATCAGTGCCCTAAGGAAGACAGGCCAAGAGTGCTAGTAGGAACCGTAGAAGCAAGAAAACCCCTGCAGCTTTATCACAGTCCTCATGCAGTTACTTATTGCAGCATTTAAAGCCTTAAACCCTTGTCCCTTATCTGGTGGCCTCGCTGGCTCCAGCAACAAGGAAGGAGGCTGGGCATAGTGGCTCACGCCTGCAATCCCAGCATTTTGGGAGACCGAGAAGGGCGGATCACCTGAGATCAGGAGTTCAAGACCAGCCTGACCAACATGGTGAAACTCCATCTCTACTAAAAATACAAAAATTAGCCGGGCTTGGTGGCGCATGTCTGTAATTCCAGCTACTTGGGAGGCTGAGGCAGGAGAATCACTTGAACCCGGGTGGCGGAGGTTGCAGTGAGCCAAGATCATACCATGGCACTCCAGCCTGGGCGATAAAATGAGATTCCATCTCAAAACAACAACAACAACAAAAAGCCAGTGCAGTACACCTGTAATCCCAGCACTTTGGGAGGCCTACGCAGGTGTATCACCTGAGGTCAGGAGTTAGAGACCAGCCTAGCCAACATGGCGAAACCCAGGCTCTACTAATGATACAAAAATTAGCAGAGCATGGTGGTGGCATGTGCCTGTCATCCCAGCTACTCGGTTGGGAGGCTGAGGTAGGAGAATCGCTTGAACCTGGAAGGCGGAGGTTGCAGTGAGCCGAGATCATGCCATTGCACTCTGGCCTGAGGCAACAAGAGTGAAACCCTATTAAAAAAAAAAAATACAAGGAAGGAGGTAGAATGAGGGGTTTTCTTCCCTCCATATTAAGGAGGCCAACTGCATTGCCAGGACTCTCCTGGAGGCAAACTGAAAAATAAAGCTCTTTCTGTTTATCGATGCAAAGTGCAATGCTGAACTTTCTGAGACCTGGCATAATGTGGTCACATGTCTTGCTTTTGCATTCAGAATATTGTCTTTTCATAGTCTTTCAGAATATGTTAAGGAGGTTTCACTATATATCACAAATCATGGTTTAAATTTCAAAGCATTAGATAAAAATGACCTTACACTGCATTTGTAGATGTCACTCTCAAGCCATCCCAATGTAGTTTCCATGGGAACTAATGTACATCAAAGGAGAAAGAGAGAGAAAGAGAGACTGTAAGATCAAATTTTTAGTTCCTGCCTCCTCTTTCTTTGGGAAAACCAAATGAGCTCCATGTTAAATGCTGATGAAATTAGATACCGAATCTTATCTTCTACGTGAATGCAGCTTTTGGTTGTTTTCTACCTAAGAAGGAGTACTACCTACATGGTCATGCAAAATGTTTCCAGAGTCCATCCATATAATTTATAAGTTTTGTTTACAGCCTCAGAAGGCAAATGTGCTTATTTAGGAAGAGAGTCAACATCATCCATTATTACTTTGTTTTGAGGTTGCTTTCAGAATTATTATTATTACACAGATTTACAACTTGTTGAGAATCCACACTATGGTAACCATGAGTGAAAGTGGTTCATGAATGAAAGTTTATTACAGTCACATAAGAACACATTCCTAGATTGTCCTCTGTTTGTGTAGTGTCTTTCATAGTCATATGCCAGACAGTGTAACATGAGGGGCTGTCATTAGCTTCCCAGCCAAAGAGAACAGTTACCAAACAGCATTGTTAAAAAGAGCATGTTACAGCTATTATTCTTTTATTTTATTTTATTTTTTATTTTTGAGACAGAGTCTTGCTCTGTCACCCAGGCTGGAGTGCAGTGGTGCAACCTTGGCTCACTGCAACCTCCGCCTCCCAGGTTCAAGTGATTCTCCTGCCTCAGCCTCCGAAGTAGCTGGGACTACAGGCACATGCCACCACACCTGGCTAATTTTTTGTATTTTTAGTAGAGATGGGCTTTCACTGAATTAGTCAGGACGGTCTCAACCTCCTGACCTCGTGATCCGCCCACCTCAGCCTTCCAAAGTGCTGGGATTACAGGCATGAGCCACCGCGCCCGGCACAGCTATTATTCTTTAATCCAATGCCACATATCAAGGCCAACTTTATCTACCTCTGTCTCATAGGATTCACCTTTGTTATAAAATAAATTCAATACTTTAATCGGGAGGTGGTTGGAGAGAGACAATGATATAGTCTCAATTATAATTGAGAATGGTGATTTTTAGCTTGTAGATAATTAACTAGAAAAACAGTTGATCATGTGGTTTAAAATAACAATTAATTTAAGAACTTAAAATAAGTGTTTTTAAAAAGATATACAGTAGTATTATATGTCTTAATAGATAATTATATTATTAAACATAATAAATATATTTACAATATTATATACTATCATATTTATATT
>NW_012101854.1:4865601-4957565 GCF_000951045.1 Mandrillus leucophaeus
TATAAATATAATAACTATATTATAAATATAGTAGTTATAAAGACAATATGACAAATAAATATTAACCATTTAATTTGTATCAGTCACTACCCTAAGGATTGTTCTTTTATCTAATACATTTTATTCTAATAACTCTGTTAATTAGGAATTCATGTTCCCATCTAACAGATTAAGACACTGAAGGACCAGGAAGGTCAAATACAAGACTGAAAAAAATCTCGTAACTTCTAAGTGAACCAGGCAGTTCCAAAACCTGCCTCTTAGCTATTATGGTATAAATATTTCAAAAAATTATTTATATTGTCAAATAACTATGAAGTTTTTAGAACTTATGAAGATCATGATGAAGAAAAAACTATTTGTAACATTAATTATCAAATTGTTTATTCCTTTCTGAAATCATTTATTCAATATCATTTATTTGCATATAATAAGTACCAGGCATTGAGAAATTCAGAATGAATAAGAAAATGGAATAAACAAAGGATTATAAAAAAATCTAGGATGGGTTATTCATTTTAAAAGAGAATGGGGCTTAGGTGAAAAAAAGCAAAAATGTACACAAGGCCTTGAACGTCCTAACATAATGAGCAAGTCATACACCCTGCCAGGTCCATGAAAGTGGAAGACACGGTGTGCTGGAAAGGAACATGGGAAGTACCCAAAATGAAAAGGACCCGAAATGCAATTCTAAAGATTTCATCTAAAAGAAATGGCAAGTTGGCAGATAATTTTTAAGTTCAAGTATAAATAATCTGATGAGTATTTTAGAAAGCTGACTGGATGGTATAAAGAGGGTGGATTAGAGAAGGAAAACATAGGTGGCAGGGAGATCTATGAGGGTTTCATGATGGGTTGAATGGTGTCCTCCCAGGAGATATCTTGAAGCCCTACATTTTGGTACCTGTGAATGTGACTTCATTTGGAAATAGGATCTTTGCAGATGACATCTAGTTAAGATGCCTTCATTAATGTGGGCCCTAATTCCATATAACTGTTTTCCTTATAAAAAAAGGAAAAGACAGAGAAGAATGCCACATAACAATAAAGGTAGAGTTTGGGGTTACACAGCTACAGGCCAGAGAATGTGAAGGATTGTCACCAACACCACTGCTAAGAGAGGGGCACAGAACAGATTCTCCCATAGAGCCTTTAGAGGAAGCAAGGCCCTGTCACAGTTCTAGCCTCCAGAACTGTGAGAGAATAAATTTCAGCTTACGGTACTTTTTATGTGACAGCCCAAGGAAACCAACACAAGTATTGGTGGAACACTTCTTCAACAAATAGCACTTGAATTAAGGCAGTGGCAGTAAAAATGGAGAGGAGGAGGTATGTGGTAGACCAGGGATGTATTTGCTAAAGGACAAACGAAATGATGAGACTTACAAACAGAATGACGGAGCCACAAAGAATGCCTGCAATGGTAATAGGATATATGCTTGACTCTTGATGGGCCCCATTTCCACAAGCCTCCAAATCTGCTTCTATACCCCATTTGAGCAAGGGAGGATTTGTTAAAAAGAAAGGCCCTTTGAGAGCACCACTCCCTCCACCAGCCAGTCTAGTCCTAAGAGCTCTGAAGGCCAATCTTGGAGGTGGTTTAGGAGGGAAAATGCAGGACCCAGGATTTCAGTTGCCAAGCCAGAGAGCAGGGGACCCAGGAATGAAGATTGGCATTCTTTTGATTTTTCCATCTTCTGATATAACCCTCAGATATTATCAGTGTGTCGAAAAATTTATTGGAAGTGAGAAACAAGAAAACAATAAGTCTAAACTAGTCATTCTAGAATTGGGAGGTAATAGAAAAGCGAGAAATGGGAAAGTTGCTCAAATGCAAGGCCAGTGAATCAGAGAGAAAAGGCTCAAAGCAGCAGAACAAAGCTTCAATAAAGAGATATTGTGACTTGGAGAGATGGCCTTTTGTCCTTTGTTCTATTACCGGTCAGAGGATGGGGAGCACACCCGAGCCTGAGACAACAGCTCTGCTAAGTGCCCTTGAGAGGGCACGGTGGGGTCAGCACCAAAGCCAGACCACTAAAGAGAAAAAGAAAGAAAGAGAGGATTGCAGAGGAGAAATGAGAATGGCAGAAAAAAATAATTTTTTAAGCCAAAAGGAATCAGAGAAGAGCAGAAGTGCCTCTAGCATAAAGCGTAGCAGGCAGTTAGGGAAAAAGAGCTGTTAACTACTTTGAAGCTCTGACTACATTAGAAGGCCTCGCAAGACAGTCGTGGCTTGCACGGGCAGGTAGAGAACTTTTCCTGTCCATTGTTCTTCTGAATTATAAATCACTGACCTCTTTACGATTTCTAAAGAGAAAATGACTTCAAACTTCTTAGAGTTCCCTAAGGCATTCTCTATATTCAATATAATATGGGAAGCCCTGGGTTTGTCTTTGTACATTTCATCTGCGACCTGAAATCTTCATAACCCTCTTCCTTTCTCTACTTATCAAGTAAGGGGTGGTTGGCAATAAGGATGGGTGGGAGAGAAAAAAACCCAGACTTTGAGGAGGAGAGCATTTAAACCATCAGCCTGTGTGTTCTGTGACATCGAAGACTGGCAACATTCTAAAGGTAAATGTAACTATGCATCCTTTTGGGATTCTCAGATATCTTGTACAATCTATTTTATTCGTCTAAACATGGAGACTATAAAACTGTGTGGAAATCAATAGTTTAATTCATTAATTCAACAAACAGATGGTGAGTGCTCATCATAACAACCACATCATAACAGCTAACGTGTTGAATGATTATCACACATCAACTACTATGCTAAGTGCCCTGCATGGTTTATGTCATTTAAGTATCACAAATAATACTATGAGATAGGTGCTGCTGTTATGTCCACTTGACAGATGAAGAAACTGAGGCCCAAGTCCCAGTCCTAAGATGAGGAAGAGCCGAGTTAGAATTCAGGTAATATTACTCAGGTGGCCATGTACTAAACCTCTTCATAACATATCCCTGTATCATATCTGCATTAGGCATAGAAGATTCAAGGGTTATAGGGTTTCAGAGAGGGGAAGGGCTGATGGGAGTTAATTAGGACAGGCTTTAAGCAAAAGGTGATACATGATCTTATCCTTGAAGAAGAGGCAGATTTGAGTCAGCAGACAGTGAAATCAAAGGCTCCCAGGTAAGGAATGGGAAAGCATGTGAGTGTTGTCCAAAGTCAACATAAGACAAAAGGCATTGTAGGTAATGAGGAGACAATTTTGACCAGAACGGTGACCCTATAAGCAATAAAAGAAGTCCGAAAAGATTGAGTTGGCCATTGGGGAGAAGTGTCTGACATGTTGGTGTTAGAAAACAGAAAATCGTGTTGGTTTTCTTAGTCTAAGCAAACTGTTGAAGGTAACAGCAGTGGTACACAGGATGAATTACACCTAATAGAAAGCCTGGCACCCAAGGATTTCAGCTAGGGTATGTAGAAAGACAGAATTACATGAAATGTGTTCTAAAGGAAAAGTGATGAGACTTTATTCTCTATGACATATTGAAAATAAAGTATATGAACTGATTATATGAACAATAACCAACTTTATTGAGCATATACTATGTCCTATAGTGGTTTACATGTAATGATAGATTAATTCTCATAATGGCATCGTGATTTAGAATTAAACGGAGGCCTGTTCTAATCCTAGCATTTCTTTCATTACCTGTTGAAGATAACAAAAACAGTAATTCTTTAAATAATGTTGTGTTATGGGGGTATTATGATTTCATTGACAGGAGTGAAATAGTTTGGAAGTTTAGGAGTAGAAAATGACAATTTTGACTGAAGGCAAGTAAACCAATCAGAGGCAGTGTAACTCATTAGGTCATAATAATAACTATTGTTATTATTATTTATTTTGATTAGACTATGAATCAAGACCTCCTGCAGATACCAAAATCAGTGGTTGCTTAAGTCCCTGATATAAAATAGCCGCCTTTGACTAACCTTCTCTTTATAATTATAATAATTATTATTACAGCTAATTACTGCATGTTTATTATGTACCAATGTTCTAAACATTTCACATGCCATAGCTCAGTTAAGATAGTAATAATTTATAGTGTTCACTATTACAATAATAAGAGTTTATATTTACAGTGTTGATAGTGTTCCAGGCACTGATACGTTTTTAAATAGATTAACTCATCATCATTTAATCATCACAAAACCCACATGAAGTAGATACTAATATTTTACCTTCACTTTACAGATGAGGACACTCTGGTCCAGAGAATTTAAGTAACTTAACTAAGATCCAAAACTAATGATTGGCAGAGTCAGTATTGAGCCCAGATTCTCTGACTGTAGATTCTATTCTCTTAACAACTGCTCTATAAGATCATGAGTTTTGGGGTCAGGCAGGTCTGGGTTGCAATCCCAACCATGTTAACTTACTACTAGTGAGAACTTGAAGATGCTCCTTTTTTGTGTCTAAGTCTCAGTTTTCCCATAAGCAAACTTCAAGATAACAATACTACTTTTCATGCAATAATTCCTATGGGATTAAGCTCTGCTACCCTTCTCAGTGCTTATCACATTGCTTCAAAACAGGAAGTCTTCAAAATTAGTTTACTAATGAATGAATGAATGAATAAAGCACTTATCATCCATGCTGCACAGTTAACATTTTTTTGTATGCTCCTTTATATTATTTAACTTTTCTGTGCACGTACTTTTTTTGTCAATCCAGCTAGATTATATGCATCCTAGGACTAAACCACAGGCTTTTTACTTTAATATGTACCCAGTTCTCTGAACAGTGATGTACACATAGAATGCTTCTCAATAACAATGACTCCCATGAATGAAGTATTCACTATGGTCCAGACCTTGTGTTAAGTATTTAGTCTTCATAGCAACCCTAGATAGTAAGTACTAATGTTAATTCCAATTTACGGAATAGGAAACTGTAATTTAATGAGCTAAAGTGATTTTCCAATGACCTCACAATTAGTCCATATGGAGTCAGAGATTAGATTGAGCTCTACTTATCTACAGAAGTCCCGGGCTTAGCCACCATACTATACTAGCTTGGTGTGAAAGCTCTGATATCATGGTGGCTAATTTGAGAAGAAGTCAGGGACCCAAAAACACCTGCCTCTGGAAGGAGATTTCCTGCATCTGAAGTTCTTGTCTATTTTGCTCACTTGGTTCAACCACCTAGTTCATGGCTTTTCTGTAGATTTCTCCTCTTAGCACTCCCTCAACAGGCACAACCCACATAACCAAGTCAGGGATGCCACAAACAGTGGCTGCTGCCGGTGGCTGGCCCACAGTGCATGGAAGCAGGAACACTCATGAGCCCCCTCTGTCATCTCAGTATATTATGGTTTCACCATTCTCTTTGCTTAACAACTTCTGGCTGATCCACTGTGAAAATTGTGTGCAATAGTCTTCAAAATTTCTAATCTCATACCTGTAGTGAAGTAAACTTGTGGCTGACCAAAGAGAGAAACTCTAAAGCTCACAGTAGAAAAAGCCTTGGCTCCTAACCTTCTGCAGAACTGTTTTTAATACTTCCTGCAAGCTGTTATTGGTGTCTTTATTTAGGCTGTATTTCTTCATTTCAGTGTCTATGTTTAGCAGTTATATAAAGGATCGAAATGGGTTGAATGGCCTCAAGAGGCAAAGCAGTGACATGTGGGCCTTCTTGGAGCAACAAAAGGTCAAAAGACTGTGGAGGAGACTTCTTGTTTCCTGGTGACTAGGAGTCAGATTTCTTTTATCTGTCTGAGTCAAGGGGAAACAATGTTCCTTTGAAATTCTCATCTTGTAGGTAGAGTATAACAGAGTAGGGAGGTGGGGAAGTTTCCTTAAAGGGCCATGCAGATAATCTCATCTGTTGATTTGTCTGATTGTAGGTGATACAGACTCACATTCCCTTTCTAGAGAAGGGAGGGTTTTAATCAAAACTAAATAGATATCCACTGGGTCGGGGTATGATGTACATAATCTAGAAAGTGTGGGCTTCTCAAGGCCTCTGCATTCAGCATCTCAAGAAGTCCTATGGATGCCAATTGATCCATCCTGGAATCACTCCGCTCTGCTCGCATGGGACTTGCCTTTCTGCCCTCCTTCCCTAGCACTCCCACCAGGCTAGGTATGAGCCCCGAGTAAGGAGCCCTGGTTCAATTCCAGCTTCTTTCTCTTATTGACTCTGTGATTTCAATAAGGTATTTGGTATTACAAGTTCTATGTCTTCATCTGAAGATGGAGATGATAATGAAAATATCAACCTTATGGATTTATTGTGCAGAGTAAAAGGACTAAGTATATAAAATGCTTTGGATAATTGTTATCTAACGTCAAAATTTAGGTTCACATACCTGATGCACAGTAAGCCAAACATTGACACATCAGCATAAAGGTTTATTCAATTTGGCCAAAGTGAGAGGGCAGGAAAGACAGTCTCTCAAGTCCAACCTTCCTTTACACGTAAGTGGCGCCTTCTACAAGTCAGGTAGGTATGCAGGAGATGGGATACCCCGAAAACCAAAGCTGTCTGTGTCTCTTGACCTGATCAAACTTCTGGATGTCATCAAGGTTTCTGTGACCTAAGATTCATTTTTCTTCTCCAAAAAAAAAAAATACACACACACACACACACACACACACACATATACACACACACACACACATATATACACACACACAGTTTATCAGTCTTGCAGGCCAGGGGTGTAAGGATATGAAGTTAGTCAATTACCAGTGACTACTTCTACCAAAATGACTATGTGCAAGCAAGAATGCATGGAGGCAGAAAAAGGCAAGGAAAAAATAAAACTAAGCAAAACAAACATCTTATGATTCTTATAATAAAGACTCAGTTACACAATAACATTGTGCATACTAAAATCCCAATGAATGGGTGCTGTTAGTACAGGCAGCTGGCATATTTTTCCCTAGACCAATCAGTCTTGCATTTCTGTTTCAAGGCAGCCTGCACAGATTCTCCTAAGCAATTCTCAGCTTATTCATGGTAGAATCAAAATAATCAGGTGAAAGAAAAATTTATTCAAAATTCTTAATCAAATCTTCCCCTGTACCCACCCTGAAGCAGTATGAGCACTAAAACCAGCTTATTTTTACCATCTATTAAATGGGACAAAAACTTCAATACTTCTACAGTTGTTGCATGCAATTAAATAATCTTCTAAATCCAATCGTCTTTCCTTCTCTTCTTCTCCTTTGATAAACAACACACCTCTCTACATAGAGCAAGAGAACTTCCTTTTGATTCTGACCCACAACCTCCTATGTACCCCTCGTTTGTAAAGAAGCTCATCTAAAGTCAACCAGCAAACGATGGGCCCTCCAACTCTGATAGCCTGTCACCAGCCCTAAGCTGCCAGGCTTCCTTTGAGTCTCTGTCATTAGTGAGATATAGGGACTTGTGACCATTTTGCCATGGCTCTATGTTGCTGAACCAGGTAGGGGTGTGAGTAGCAGTGGAAAAAATGTGGATCCTTTTGATCATTAGTTATTTTTGAGTATTGACTTTAATTTGTAAAATTTCCATCTTATTACCTGCCCTAGTCTCTAAGCAGATCCCAGGTCATTGAGGAGAGTTCAGGTATGCCAGCAAGTTTTCTAATGCCAAAATAATACTTTGCCCGCTGAATTCACAAGTGTTTTAGATGATTATCCAGTTTTTGTATTGACCCCTCCTAAAGAGGTAACAGTTGTGCCTTGGTCTCCATGAGGGCATGGTTCCAGCACCTCCCTTGCATACCAAAATCCATGGTTGCTCAAGTCCCCGACATAAAAAAGGTACAGTATTTGCATATAACCTGTACACATTCTCCCCTTTCCTTTAAGTCACCTCTAGGTTACTTTTAATACCTAATACATGTAAATTCTATGTGAATATTTGTTGCACTGTATTGTTTAGGGAATAATGACAAGAAACAAATAGTCTATACATGTTCATATAGATGCAAAATTTTCTAATATTTTCAAGCCATGGTTGTTTGAACCATGTGGAACCAAGGGATGCAGAGGGCTGACTGTATTTAGAAAAATGAAAGAATATTCTTTGAGCACAGCAGGAGGCTACTGGCATTTGGGGATGGGAACAAAAATGGTAAATACCTTGCAATGACATCATTAATACACAGTGAAAATTGTCATGCCAATGCTCTCTTCGTTGGGAAAACTGCAATTAATTATACCTTTTCTCTTTCCTATTAGAGAAATTAACCAAGCCTGAGTATCTCAGAATCAGCATCCTTCAAACTCAAATTTGAGTCTTGACTACTGAACATCTATAACTGTTAAGCACCTACTTTGTCATTCAATACCTCGTTTAATCTCCTAAAAGAATTGAAAGCTTCTTATTATCGCCTTTACTAGTGAAAAAATGAAGTCAGAGAAAGCAAAGATTCTAACACTCAGCACAGCACAATTCTACCACCTTATGCTGCTTCTATGACATTAACTTTGGGTCTTATAACAATAGAAAGAGAAGTATATAAAAAATACAGTAAGACTAAAAGTAGCTAAAATATATTATAAAAATAAAAAACTGGAGTACCTCGATTATATATAAAAGAGCCTTTGAAAAATGTCTAGGTGAATTTTTGTCTATGTTCCTATGTTGACATCACAAAATAACAACTTTCAATTCAAAATGCATTCCTTCTATATATTTTTCTCATATATATTTTAATTAAAAGGCTTAACTTGAATATTAAACTTTCATGTCCTCCTTATCTATTTGAACCTCTGGAATACTGCTGAGTAATGTGGCATTCACAAGAATACTATTGTGTCCACTTATATGATTTAACATGTATTCTCAATAGCCAAAGTGTCCTCCTGACTCTTTGAAATTCAGCCATCCTATGTTTCAGATGGCCTTTCACTCAGGCTTTTAAACCACTTTATAGACATCTCTTTATTCTCCTTTATTTTATAAATTGGGAAATAGATCAAATGGAAGTTAAGTGGCATATAGAGGTCAATGGCAGATTACTGGAAGACCCAGGGAAAGGTATCACCCTTGACTCACCTAGAGTTATCCCTCAGATAATTTAACATTTCTTCAGAAGTTAAGGTAGCCTCTGAATGTAGGAGGCAGACTAAAAGATTATTTTTTTTTCATGAGGCTGCCTCAAGCAGATTCACAAATAATTCTGATTCAACTGGCATCTCCTTTCTCGCTGCCACAAAATATCTATATTGAAATCAGGTTGACTGTTCATCTTTTCTTTCTGTTACATCTGCTAGGGATCAGTAGAGATAAAAATATTTGGAGCTTTGTGTTCAATCTAAGTTCCTGTATGCAGTTGCATGATATAATGATTTTGTAAGGAAGCAAGTAACCAAAGTATTTTTGCAGTGTTTTTGGTAAAGGACTGCTCTTTGCTGGTGTCCTTCTCTCCACTAGTAATTGACAAAACATCTTGAGGAAAATATCCATATGTTTAAATTATCCTTAAAAGCTCTACTGGCATTAACAAAAGACCTCTGTTTTGATAAAGATTCCCATAACTATTTGGCTTTAGCAAGTCCAGCTTTATGACTAGAACTTTCTAGATCAAGAGTCTGCAAACGATGGTCTAGAACCAAATCCACCTGCTGTCTGTTATTGTAAGTAAGGTTTTATTTGAATACAGTCTTGCTTGCTCATTTAAATATTATCTAGGCTGTTTTCATGCAACAATGGCACAGTTGAATAGCTGGGATAGAGATTATATGGCCCACAAAGTCTGCAATATTTACAACTTCACTATTTACATAAAAATTTGTCAACAACTGTTCTACATTAAACAATATATCAGCCCTGGCAGATGTAACTAGTTACCTTGAGAATCTCATAGCATGTATGCAGGATAATTTTCAAGGTCCCAAACAAAACTTTCCAAAAGCCATTTCTTGAGACCACACACTATAGAGTCAGATCCATCAAGTTTTAAATTCTCTGAACAGAGCTTTGCAAATGTCAGACCAGTAAAGTAGATGACGACAATTTGGCTGAAAGATCACTCCACTTGCATCAGGGGAAACAAGCTAGTGGGAATATATTTGAGGAACTCAATTTTCCATACATTGCTCTAATTGCTAGAGTAGTATAGATGCATATCTCTGATTTACAGTCCACCAAGTCAAGATTTCTGAAAGTCTTGGCATAAGTTTGGTAGTACAGTATTACTTTATGGCTTCTTATATCTGGCATAAATATATTCCCTTTGTGCATATTATTTTTAGATACAGTACAAAAAAAAAAAAAGCATGACTCTTCCTTTTTTCTCTCCTTTTACTTTAGAAGCAGCTGTGAAGTCATAATTATGTTCACTTCCCACTGGCAACTGGCAAGCTCTTTGTTTTTGTGCATTTGGAACTCACCAAGAATAAATAAAGTCCGTTCCCTCCTTGAGGGCCTATTCTGCCATTCCGTCTAGGATTTAAAAGTTTGCCAATTCCTAAAACATCTATTGTTATAAATAGTCTTGTGTCTTTCACAAAGAAGACTTTACAAAATAAAGGGGAAAAATGTCAAAAGTATATGAAAAAGAGTCATCTCTGAGAAAGAGCAACACATTTGCTAGCTCTTAAAAACTTACAATTATCATTGCTTGTTAATTGGTATTATAGATTACCCGGTTCTGACATGTAATTTTCTAACACAAAGAGGTTTTTATCATGTTACATTGTGCCTTGCATTTAGGGACTTTTCATTTTATATTTACACATTAAAGAACTAAGGGCAGAAGTCTTGAAATAAGCAAGGATTTAGATAATGAATTGTATCCTAAATTTAGAAGATACATCAGACAATACAGATGATTCATTGTAGAATTTGTAATTCCGGAAAAGCAAGTTTTGGGGACCATTGTTTATAAATAAGCCAACTTTTCTTGACTCAAATCTGGATAAGTACCAGAAGCATTAATAAACATTTCTTCAACTGCACACGGACCTTCAAAAAGTTCTGAAACAGGGTATGTTATTTATGTTTTATAGGAAGATATGTTTAATGTTTGCAAGTCAATTTGGATAATAACACTGATTTAAATGGACTGATAGATGTATTTGTCTTTTAATGTCTATTATAATAACAATTGCCAAGAGCCTATGAAAAATTCAACATTTACTTGTTGATTAGTCTGTTTTTGATTCATATATGCAATTAATTCTTAAGTGAAGTTTTTCAGAGGCACTAGCCTCTCCTTAAAAGGCAACCCTGTTTGTTTGAAAATGTGAACAGACTATAGATTTGAGATTCTGGCTTCATGCTTTGTCCTGGGAAGCAACCTTGGATTTGGAATGTAATGGCTTCCTGGCTATCTGGCCTGTGAAGAAACGCTTCTGAGGGGAGACAGATGTTTGTCTGAAACTCTATTGTTTAAAGAGCTGGACTTTTTCTGTAACAGCAGGTATGAAGATCAAAAAGAAAGACTGGGAGCCCAAATGAAGGTTAGTACTTTGTAAACATAGGCCTCATGCCTCAGTCTGGGTGGATTGATGATAATGCTACAAAGAAAAACGTAGCAAAGGATACTTGCGAATGAACCTAAAAGACACAATGTCTTAGGAAACTAAAAGGAAAGTAAAAGGAGACCTTCAAAGCCCACTGCTTATATGATGAGCTTCTTTTTTGAATATTATTCCTTAAAGGATACCACAAACACACAAGTGAACTCATGGAATTTGCATTCAATAATTGATAATTTTTTGCCATTAATTTGAATTTTTCTTCCAGAAAAAAATGGTTCAAGTAGCACTCTGGCATCATTTCATAATTAAGCAGCTTTTTGCATGTACCACATGCAACCACCAAATCTAAGGTCCTGTGTTATGTAGCCTTTCCAACCTTTCTAAATTTCAAATTTTCAGTAAATTTAATATTTTCTTTAGAGAAAAAGACAGTGAAAGACAGGCAGTGTCCATCTGAACACAGCAAATAGTCTGACCCAGATGACGAGTCTACTGGGTCTTCCAGCAGCTGCTGTAACCAGCAACCTAGTGGGGGCAACATCCTCAGCCACGACATGTGGGCTTTGCCTGAAGACAACAGATACACCCAAGAGGCAGACAAAGAAAACATGTGTAAAAACAATGGTTTAAAAAAAGTAAATAAAATTAACAAATTAAATAAATGACTAAAAGTAAAGAGCAAAAGCAAATGTCAACATGCATCAATTACCCATTCAAATTACATACCTCATGTAATTTTTGTAAACATTTTGTAACATTTACCTTCATAATTTATTGGCAATCATTCCGGTTTGCAATAAAATAATACATGTGAGTGGTTTAATTGGAACTGCTGCCACTGCTTAAGATTTATGAATTGAAATATTACATAATAATCCACAGGATCACCTTGCTTTCCTATTGCTGAAGTTTCCCTGAATTCTTCCTTCCATTCATTTATTTATTCAACAAGCCTCCCTTGAAGATCTGTTATAATTCACATAGGGGTCCCCCTCCCTTAAGAATTGCAAATTATACATGCAAGAGAAAATATCATTGTTTTCACTTTTTAAAAATTACTTCATTTCTATTCTTAAAAAGAGATTGTTTCCAGACAGATGGGCTACCCTGTACATTTTTAACTTTGACAGGTACATTCTGCCATGTTTTGCGGGAGAACTGAGTTTACTTTTGTTAACTTCAAAAGGTCAGATATGTGCCTCAATCCTCATTTGTTTCTATTACAAACATCTTAGGAATCCATAAAGTTATATAAACTTTCAAGTACTCTGATATTTGATGAGCAAACCTATGTCCATTCTGTTCATAACCTTTATGACATACCAGACACCAACCATTTTATCTCCAAATTCCACAAATGAAAGGGTCATTATTACCCACCAAAAAGTGGTTTATAAAGATTTTAACAATGTATAAACAGTCCTTGAAACTAATGAACTCTTACAATCGCTCTCTCTCTCTTTTTTTTTTTATTTTGCCATTATTTGTTAAGGAAAGTGACCCTGTTGGATCGTGTCTTCACGTAATAAATTCTCTGTGAACTTTACTGTTTAGTCTTCAGAAGCATCTTACTAAAAATCAAATTGGATTTGCCTCTGAAAGAAGGTTACAGAGTGTGACTTCATGAGTTGAAGTATATTATGACTGAAGAGTCCATACTTCATGCTGTCATATAACCAAGTTACATTGGTATATACATTCCTTGGCCATTGAAACAGAGTGTTAAACAATATTTTTCTTTTGTCTAAGATACAATTAGTTAAGCTGTCATTAAAAAACAAACAAATTGAGAATCAGAAAAAAAAAATCAGAGCAAAGCAAGCTGTCAAAGGTTGGCTGTAAATCTAGCACAAGGTAAAATGTTGCTATTTTAAAAAAGGGCAACTTCTTCCTAAGATAACTGGTTTTTTTCTCTGCTTAAAATAGTTATTGAGGGATATTCCATTGGGACCAGAGAAAGGGGAAGCGAGAATCATGCATCAGGCACATACTTTGTGTCAGTTATAAACAGTGCCTTTCAAAATTAAGTATGAGAATCTCCAGGAGGAGATTAGACGTGAGGAAACAAGCTCAGAAAAGCTAAGAATCTTGCCTATAGTCATCTGTGCAGTAAGAAAACACTATGACTATTACAGCTAAAATATCTTTTTAAATGCCAGGTATTTTCTATTCTAATTCTTAGAACAAATTAGAGAACTGAGATTTAGAGCGGCCCTCTCTTCTGCCTAAAAGCACTCCAGATACGGTCATTTAATCTCTTTGGTATGCCACTTGTCCCCACAGAAACAAACTAACAATTTTCCTTTAGCAAACTTGTGCTCTTTAGCAAAAATGTAGAGTCATCAGACATTAGCGTGCTTGTTGCCAGCTTTGTGTGTGTGTGTGTGTGTGTGTGTGTGTGTTCCTTTCTCCCCTGCACTTCCAACTGATTTAATTTTCCACTTGTAGGTGGGTGTAGCTCAGAGAAGATCAAGAAACATTGCACTTCCTTTACTCAATATTGAGGAACAAATTAGAATATGTTCAATAGTTGTTTGTGTACCTACAATAGGTAGGAGAGCTAGGGGCTGGGGATTCAAAGATGACAAACACAATTTATGCTCCTAAGTGAATACACAAGCTCAGCAATGGGATAGACAGGATCAAGTAAGGCTGAATGTGCTATGCTATAATTTGGGCACAGATCACGTCCTCTTAATGCACAGAGAAAGAAATAACTCCAACAATGAGAGGAGATGGATAGCAGGGACTGAGGCAAACTTCCTGAAGCCTGTAACATTTGAACTGACCTGAAAGGATGATTATAAAGGATTTTAATTGACAAAACACAATGGTGGAAGAGACTGCATGAACCAGTGCAGGAACATTCTTACATTCTAATTATATTCTTATGTTCTCATATTCTCACAGGACATTATCTTTACCAATGCAAAATGATTAAACAAGGTAATAAACAAGGCACACAATGATCAAAAGAAAGGGGCTCTGGGGATGAACATTCTGCCTTTAATCACTAATGGTGTGGCCTAAAGTGTGGGGATTAAAACTGCTCTGTAATACCCCTAACTATGCAATGGGGATAAGAAGAACATCTCCTGCACCTGGGCATTCTTTACTGTTGTCTTCATTAAGACTTAGGTGTATGGAAAATTGGGCCCAGTGACTGACATATAACAAAGCACTTGACACATGATTCTATTTTCATCATTATTAGTTCTACCAATAATAATTATATATATAATAGAAAAAATTCCCTCCCCCAAAATCAAGAAGACAGAATTTTAATATAAAATAAAGTTTTAAACTAAAGATATTTTTCTTCACTAGTAGAATTTTTGACTCAGCTGATGGCAAAAGGATTTAGGACAATTAAGGAAATGTTCTAGCATACTTCAAATCATGTGATGTAATTGCCTACATATTCCAAAAGCTTTCATTCTTTGCTCACTGGCATCCATATTTCCACAGAAAAGATTTGCAAGCTCAGGACATTATGCTAATGTCTGAGACATTCCATCTCTATTAAGGGACTTTAAAATGATTCCTAGTGACAACAATATGGTTCTTTACGTTATTAAGTAAAGCATGGTATAATAAGAGCAGGAAGAATACTATCTTGTTCACTAAATAAATGATTACTATCATTTAAGAGCTATTCAACCAAATTCTATCAGGTATTTTTTTAAAGATGTGTTCATTCTTTCTACTCATTTGCTAAATAAGAAAGAAGAAAAGCTCAAGAATCTTTAAACAGAAGCTCTGTTCTGCAGCTCATAGAATGGGTTAACACCAGCTGGAAAAATCTGGGGAAAGTAGGCTCATCCTTGCCAAGTTGGTGGCCCTGTCTAACTGCTGCAGAAGCTGCAGCATCTAGGACTGGCTTTCACTCCCAACTGGTTTCACCCTTCCTCTATAACTCTCATCCTAATGTTATTCAAAGAGAATTCCATCATTTGCCCTGATATCATCATCAGGCACACAAAGTCAACACACTGACACTCCTGCCTATCCCTAGAATTTTTGAAAGCTCTAATATCTCTTTAGCACTAGTAAATCATTACCTGCTAGGTCAATCCATATTTTAGTTTGCATGTACAGACTCTACTTTTATCCAGTGATACTTAATTAATATAATAGAAACAATTCCTGTCTTCCAACTATACCAAGGAAAATTTCTTCTTTATCACACTATTTTAGAACATCTATTTACAACATATGGAAATACAATTATATCTTTAAGTTAACAACTTGTAACTGAGATAAGAAGGCATTGCTTCTCTGAGTTTATTTTGGTAGAACTGTTCTTTTTTTAAAAAAGGAAACTTCTGCTCAGAAAATGTGAAAGAAATAATCTATCTCAAGACCTTGGTGTTCTTGACTGTTCAGAAATTCTTTAAATAAAATATAATATGGAAGCTGTGTTCTGCATGTCAAGACCATTTCACTGTTGAGCCTTCAGAGCCAGAAAACAGGCTCAAAATAATTAGACTGGAACAAAATCACATTATTTACTTTTTGCTTTAATAAGGAGGTATTATAAGATGAACCATGAGTGCCCAGATAGCAGGTATAGATTCTTTTTAAAAAAATTAATTTAGATTATATTCACTGTCTTCTTAAGATACTTATGCACCTAAATTATATCTCTCTCTATGTATTTTGGCATGAAACATAGAGTATATGAAATAAAATGAATGTAATGAATAGAAATTTAATAAATACATTTACGTGAATTATTAGATTATTAATAAATAGCTTATTAGAGGCAGTAAAAGTCGACAGAGAATGATTGCAATATGCAGACGTGATGTTAAGTCTCTGATATTTTGGAAGAAATTTTCCTGTAAATCACACATGAAAGATGCAGCCATTCATGTTGGACAACTGCCTGGTGCTCCCAAGAAACATAGGGACAACCAAAGGGCACCTCAGTAAGTTTATACTGGACCAAAAATAATAAACTCATAAACAAACACCAGATTTTTGTTCTGGAGAAAAAGATGAAAGCTTTTAAACAGTACTAGTCATCACCAAGGAAACTGTGGTGGAGTAAAAAATTTTTAAGAAGATATCAACATTGCAGTAATTCAACCTAACATGGAAATGTGTTTGGTGTCACACTGAATTTTCCTAGGTGTTGGCAAATGAACTGTTTTAAGGCTCCACTAGGGGCCTTAAGTGATCTACTCCCCAACTCTTCCATAGATGCACAAAAAGTACGCACTGACCTATTCATTGTGTGTTTTTAGAAACGCAGACATTTTGTGGGTTATGAAGCTTAACTGCTAGACACATTCATTAGATGTAAACAGTTAATATGTAGTCATTTCTGTTGGCTTCTAAATTATCTTCATCACTCTTTTGAGACATAGCAACTCATCCTAGGCCAATGATATCAACCATGGCTGTACTATGAACTGTAATCCAGTATCTTTCTCTCAACACCTCCTCTCTTCTCAACTAAGGATGTTATACATTGAAGATGTTCTGCTTTTCTCTATTTCATCACATAAAACTCTGTGGTTGATTTCACCTGAGGCAAACTGACAAATATTTTTAATCATCCTTCACCTTTCTTTCTCACTTCCAACTCTTCTCCAATTGTCTGACTAAAATTTCTATTCCTTTTCCTGTTTTTTTTTTCCTACATATTTCAGAAATGGCCCTGATTTGAGCAGAAAATATTAAGAATAATGCTAATAAAAACACAGTCATGTTTTCAAATGTAATTAAATACAATTTAAAAAAAAGTTTTATGCTCAAACATTTCTAGGAATATCCTGAATTACATTTCAGATGTTTTATAAACTCTCTTAGCTATTTCTTTTTCCTCTTTAAGTGAATATTTTATCATCATACATATTCAAAATAAATAAAATACTACGTTATTCAATTATTATGTTACCTTACGATTGCTGTTTTAGTTCATTCAGCTATAACAAAATATGCTACAGACTGGGTGGCTTATAAAGAACAGAAATTTGTTTCACACAGTTCTGGAGGCTGAAAAGGTCAAGATCAAGGCACTGGGAGATTTGGTGTCTGGTGAGTCTCCACTTTCTGGATCATACATAGTGCCTTTTCATTGTGTCCTCACATGGTCAAAGGGGTGAGGGATCTCTCTTGAGCAGGTTTTATAAGAGCACTAATCTCCTTCATGAGGGCTCTGTCCCCATGACCTAATTACCTCCCAAAGTAACCACCTTTTAACACTATCCCCTTGAGGGTTAGGATTTTAACATATGAATTTGGTGAGAACACAAACATTCAGACCATAGCAATTGTCTTTTTCTCATAACATATAAACTCCCAAACCTATATTATATGTTAATTAGACTTTAGAAATTAGTTTTAAAAATCTAACTACAATGTTCAAATGACTAATTCACTAGGAAACTTTTAGAAAATAACTGATTTCTAAGTTGGGGAAATACTATGTAACTGTATTAAGTCACAAATCTCAAATTCAGTTTTTCTATTTGACTTCAGTGTCAAGATTCTTCACATTTTTGCTAGGCTACTTACTCTCCATGTTCAAGTTATCTCTAATGACTATATCAGAATAGAACACAGATGAAAGCAAAAATAGAAATTGAACCACAAATGTGAAACAGGTAGCAAACAGAAAATGTCTCTGAGAAATGCCTTATGATTCTAAAATAAATTTGGAACTAGATTTTTGCAGAAATACTTCTTAAGAAATTAAATTGTAAAAAATAGGGGAATCATTTGAATAAACCATTAATAAGATTAATGGAAAATAATTTATTCTCATTTTATCTCTAGATGCCATGTCCAGTCAAATAAATGAGACTGAACTTCACAGTTGTTGTTTTTATTTCATCCTGGTCAAAAGAAATGAAATTAAATATAAAAAACAGATGACCAAATAAAGTCCAAATGAATTAAGTATTGCTCCTAGTATAACTCACAGTTAATATAAGTTGACTATCCTTTCTGTAGACAACACTGTCATCAACATTTTTCACCATACAGCTAGACCTCAACTAACAGTCATTAAGTGCAACAAAAATGAATCACTTTAGAACCCATCTTAATGAGACAATTGACTTCTGGCACCTAATTCAGAACATCTACAAAAGGAGTGGTGAGCAGATTTCCACTGTGATGCAAAATCTTATTCATTGGCATTGGTAGCTGAGTGCTGTGTTAAGGATTCTGAACTCACCTGTGTGGTAAATCACAAAGAATGCTGTCAATACACTTAGTAAGTAGTTAACACAGGACTTCTCTAGTGTTAAAATTCATAATAGCAGCCAGGTGCGGTGGCTCACACCTGTAATCCCAGCACTTTGAGAGGTCAAGGTGGGTGGATCATGAGGTCAGGAGGTCAAGACCATCCTGACTAACATGGTGAAACCCCATCTCCACTAAAAATGTAAAATATTAGCCGGGCGAGGTGGCGGGTACCTGTAATCACAGCTACTTGGGAGGCTGAGGCAGGAGAATGGCGTGGACCCAGGAGGCAGAGCTTGCAGTGAGCCGAGATTGAGCCACTGCACCCCAGCCTGGGGAACAGAGTGACACTCTGTCTCAAAAAAAAAAAAAAAAAAATCATAATAGCAAATAAATGGCATTCACATTATACCATCTCCTTCTTTGCTCATGGCAATAGTGTAATCCATGCCAGAACACGGAAGGAGACGTGTAACACATGTGCCATTCATTTACTCAGAGGTATACAGTGTCTTTCCTTAAGTGTTACCAAGTTTATGCTGTCTACACCCCTCTGTGTACTGGTTTGTGGAGACTGTTCCAGTGTCACTAGGGAAGACGCTACCCCCTGTGATACAGCAAGACATATTTTGTGCCTAGAGTTAAATGAAAATCTTTTTTCCATAGAAACAAGACTAGGCATGACAAGTACATGTAGTTATATTTGTTCAACAAATACTGACATAATACACTGTGGCTAGTACTGATAAATATACTAACCAGTGTGTTATCTCAAAATTAGATATGTATATACAGTTGACCCTTGAACAGTGCAAAGGTTAGGGAGGCTGACCTACAGTTCAGTCAAAAATCTGTGTATAATTTTTGACTCCCCCAAAACTTAACTGCTAGTAGCCTGCTGTTCCTTGGAAGCCTTGCTAATAACATAAACAGTCAATTAACACGTATTTTTCATGTTATATGTATTATATACTACATTATTACATTAAAGTAAGTTAGTGGAAAAATATTAGAATCATAAGAGAATATATACTATCTATAAAGTGAAAGTAGAGCATCGTAAAGGTCTTCATTCTCATCATCTTCACACTGAGTAGGCTGAGGAAGGGGGAGGAAGAGGAGGGATTGGTCTTGCTGTCTCAGGGATGGCAGAGGCCGAAGAAAATCTGCATAGAAGCAGATCCCCTTTGTTCAAACCCTTGTTGTTCAAGGGTCAAGAGTACGTCTAATTTAACCATAGTCTTTTTGATGATTTCAGGTTTAATATTGAAACTTTGGCTAAAATTCACCCATGGGAAAATGTAGAAAGTACCATGGATTTTTACATAAAAGGAGTTCTGGCTGTACTATTTACAAAGCGTGCTAACATATCACTTTTCTTCTCTGAGTCTTCATGTTTTCTGAATATCAAAGGTTTCAAACTTCAGAGAGCAGTATGGGACAAATCAAATAAGACATTAAAAATGTGTTCTGGAGAGTAAAAATGCTAGCAAACACAGGTGTCCCAACTTACATGTTATCTTCCATTTCTGTCTCCTACTCACATTGCTTTCTTTTCTGTAATTGTGTTTAAAGCTGTCCAAAGAGACTCTCCAAATGCTGGGCTTTCTGTCTGGAAGTTTCAAATGAGGATTTTGGATGTGCATCTTCTTCTCTGAGGGTAGGATCGGGGCAAGAAAGAAGGTGATTTAAGTGTACTGGTTGCCTGGGTGACACTTAACTGGGTATTAATTTTAGGAAGTCATACAGAAAAATAGAAAAGACCAGTAAAAAGTGTCATCCTAGTTTGAATGCTGGATGTAGTGGAGGGGGTTTTGATAAAGAAACTGCTGAGGAACAACTGAGATTAGAACCACTTGGAGAATTAAAATTTTAATAAGAAGGCATTACTTTAAAGTGAGGGGAGGGATTTATCCTAACTGGTGCCTTGTTAAAAAGAATAACACGGAATAAACAGTCCTGAGAACAACTGCAATCCTTTGTAGTCTGTAATTCGTAATTGCTGCACATAATTTCAGTTAACAGGCCATGAGAGGAACAGTCACAAATACAAGGGAAGGTACATACAGAGACAATTCCAATCAAAGTGAGCACAGCCTACACATAAACAGGATGTAAGTACCGCAAGTCACCAAAACTACACTCAGGAGAAAGTGCTCGTTATTAACAGACAGTGGAATAGTTTCGATATCTACACCGGGGTCGTCAAATAGGCCCACTGTGTGGCCCTGGATTTGCAAATAAAGCTGCCTGTTTTGCTGTTGTTGTTGTTTTGTTTGTTTTAAGATGGAGTTTGGCTCTTGTTGCCCTGTTGCCCAGGCTGGAGTGTAATGGCCTGATCTCGGCTCACCGCAACCTCTGCTTCCCGGGTTCAAGCAATTCTCCTGCCTCAGAATCCCAAGCAGCTGGGATTACAGGTGTGTGCCACCACGCCAAGCTAATTTTGTATTTTTAGTAGAGACAGGGTTTCTCCCTGTTGGTCAGGCTGGTCTCAAACTCCCAACCTCAGGTGATCCACCTACCTTGGCCTCCCAAAGTGCTAGGATTACAGGTGTGAGCCACCACACCGAGCCGCAAGTAGAGTTTTACTGGAACATGGCCATGTCTCCTGATTTGCTGTTGTCCAGTTGCTGCTTTCATACTACCAGGACAGGGCTAAGAAGGTGTGATAGAGATTGCATGGCTGGAAAAGCCTAAAATATTCACATTCTAGTCCTTTGAAGAAGGTTAGCTGAACCAATCTAGACTGTTACAATTACAGTGAAAATAATTAAGGATTAGGATTTGGAAGGATGATTCAATAATTCCATTCAGTTGTGATGTGTATTGTCATTATTTCATTCAATCAGCAAATAACTGTGATAACATGTGCAAGGAAACACGGGAGATGCAAAAGTTTAGTAAAGCAGGTATCCTGCTATAGTGGAGAGAGCTGGAGACTATGCAGATCTGGGCTTGAAACCCAACTTGAATGGATTAAGTGACTTTGAAGGAGTTACTTGGACTCTCCTTAACCCTCAGTTTTCATGATCATTTCACAATCATCATTTCATAATCATGATCATTTTCTATAGGCATATCTATTCAAAATATCTCTGTCATTTCCCCAGTCAATACGGAGATTGTGGTAGGCACCAAGACAGGAAGGTGTGATTTAGGATCAACTGGATTTATAATTTTAAAAGAATTTATTTATATGATTGATGTTTTGTCTGGTGGAGCCTGATGTAAGTATGCAAAAAATCTTTGTATTATTACTGCTTGTTTATGTTACTTATATAGTTATATTATTTCTCAATCAATTTCATCTTTTGTATTTTTATCTTCAAAAGTTCGGGGCATTTACGATCTCAAAACACATTTTAATCATTCACATATAAAAAAATAAGTAACTTTTTTCAGAGTTTTGCTATTGAAGCAGTGATACAAAACTGGTTGATGTTTTTTCTGGGGCAGAGGAGAGAGTCAGCAAGTTAATTGAATTAATCATTTACCTCACCACTATATAGACCAGACACAGATAAGACAAACTGACTTTTATAAAATCCCTGCAAACCCATCATTACAAACATTAACTGGGTCAATTTCGCCTAGAGGCAGGATTACTCTTTCCTATATCAATTTTGGATTTCCCAGATTAACCCTTTTTGTTGTTGTTGTTTGTTTTTTGTTTTGTTTTGTTTTTACAAGTGTGGCATTAGTAACATATTCAAATGTCTAAATGCTTATAAGCTGCTTTGAAAAACACATTCAAAAGTAGAAACAAGGTTTTAGGGAAGCAAAGACAGGAAACAAGAATGAGGGTTTAGTAAACGTAGCATAAGACACTTGCTATCGAGGCAAAAGGATTAATTGAGCAGTAACATCATCAGCTAAGGTTGGACCAAGGAGTGGAGATAACAGAAGTGCTAAATCCCTGCACAAATGAGGAATCCATTTTCAGTTTAGACTCCAAGCAGGAAGATACTCCTGCTGCCTCTTGAAGTACTTTGCTCTTTTTCTCTGAAGCTTGAAAAGTCACTTTACCCAGGAGTGGGTGAATCTGGGGTGCTGTTTCTGTGCCTCTTCACGCAACTTGATTGGCATATAGAGATATTGCTATAGGTCTCTGGGTACTTCAGTTTCTATTGCCTAAAATATGCTTCCAAAATTAGAAAATATGAGCTTAAACTCTCATAACAGCTGAAGAAGAGTTTACAACCTTAGAAGACATAGCTCTGTAATTCTGAAATAACTCAAAAACTATTTTAAAATTTCTTCTTCTCCAGTCTTCCTTCTTCTAACACATAACATTTTCCCAAGGGAAGGCTTGTAAAAGCTTCTCAACAGAGAAAACTCTTAGGAAAGAAATGGAAAATTATAGCTGTATCAATGAAACCTAAAAATCAGGCAAAATACATAAAAGGGAAAGAGATGTTATTCCTCCAGATTTATACATTCACATCTTAACTGATGAAAACTTCTCTGATAGAAGTCTGCCCTGACCCCCTGACATGATGTAACCTCCACAGTCATTTTTTTCACAGTCATTTCTTATATTCACCCGCTTTATGGTCTTCATAGCACTCTGTCACTATGTGAAATAGTTGTTCTGCTTTCACGGTTACTGACAATTCTTCATCCCCCATTTGAATGCAGACACTGTGAAATCAGAGCCTCTTCTCCATTTAGCTTAGTGTCTAGCACATACTAGACATTGAATAACATGTGATGAATGAATGAGTGAATGAGATGTTCCATGGCAGAGTTCATCTCCCACCTCTGGTTGACATTCAGTCCCAGCAAGGATGTGCAGCTATCAAGAAGTAAGCACATACTCCAATCTTACATCTTTGGGGTATTCTTCGGACTGCTGCAGAAAATTTTCTTGTAATGTATACAAAGAGAAATTTGAAAACTCTAATGCATTAGACAAATATAGATCTTTTAATGAATACTTTTATTTAAGAACCAGAATAGCCCTTAGGTATTGCCTAATTCGCAGCCCTTTATATAACAATGGAGACATTAAAGTTAAGTGACTTTTTCTCCAAGGTCACAAGCTAGTCTTAGCTTAAGCCAGTATGAAATGCCACATCTCTGAACTCCTAGCCTGGTGCTCATTTTACTGGAGCCAAGTAGACCCCTTCACTGCCGGGCAAAGGAATGAACAATTATTGAGCACCTGACATGTTTCTAGGCACTTTGTTAACTGCTTGTGGTAGACAATGTGTGCTGCGGACCCAAGCACCATTTCTTCTTCCTTTCTTCCTTACAGAATCCCAAATTTTTAAAGTAAGCATCCCATCATTAGCTCCAGAGTGAGATTCTGTCTAGTCTAAGTCAATTCATGCTTAGCAGGTTCCATTACAACAGCCATTGGTCCAGGGTTGGCCACGTAATATAATTTGGTCCAATCAAATTGAAGGAACAGAAATGAGCCATGCTGGAGGACATGATTTTCTTCCCACCTTCCCCTTTCCTCTGCTAGTTATAAACAGGGAGATCTACAGCCCAATGGCTGCTGGCAGCCATCTTCTGGCCATAAAGGGATTCATTTTTAGGATGAAAATCACTGCTGAAGATAGTAATGTCTATATTTGTATTAAGGGTCAGTAAACTCTTTCTGCAAAGAATCATACAGTAAATACTTTAGCATTGCCAATCTGACGGTCCTTGGTTCCTGTGGCAACTATTCAACTCAGACATTATAGTGCAAAAGTCACCAGAATATCATGTCTGTGGTTCAGTAATATTGTGTTTTCAAAAAAAAAAAAAAGTCGTTGGACTGTTTAAATCATTGAACCCGTTTGACATCATTGAGCCACATATTTCATCATTCCTTGAGCTTATCCTGCATATTAACTCCCAATATTTGAGATGATCAATTTCCTTATGATTTCAACTGGTTTCAGTACGAGAATTTTTAAATGTTATTACTAAAACCAAATCAATATAATTAATTCAGCATTTATATACATTATTACTTATAATATTCACAAAACTCCTGTAAAGCTGATATTAGTAGACTCATTCTTAAGATAAGAAAATAGAACCAAAGTTTCAGAGTGTTGAAAATACTGGTTCAAAAACCAGCATTTGAACCTAAATATGTCTAATCTTCTACTCTATGATGACCCAATTCCCAATTATCTATTCCTCAGCACTTAAAAGTAGAAGAATAGTTGCTGCTTCACTAAAGTTCCAAACCCACCACCGGCACATCAAACAGAAAGTGATTTCATGCAGTGAAGTGTGCACTTACAAAGCCTTTTGAAGGGCTGGAGGAATGGATGTCAGTGGACTGCCCTTGAATTTTTAGTTTCTAGGTCATACCATTATATGTGAAATCCAAAGTTCAGGCAGTGGCTACTGCTATCAGTTCCTACCACTGTAGCCATCATAGCCTCCTCACACCAGTGGCTCCCCAGAATGTCATGTTGAACCGCTGTGAACTTCGTGACTGCCAGATTTTACCTGTAGCTACAACTGCAGGAAAATGGCCTCTGATTTCCTCACTTCTGATTTCCAAATCTGTTACAAGTGCATGTAAATGACTTTAGCTGCAAAGGAGTTTGGGAAGTATACTTTTTAACCTCTCCAACAGGAGAATCAAATGGAGATTGGTAAGACTTCTCTTCAAAAGATTGACATTCCCTAGAATGTCTGGCATGTGTATCTCCCACACCTGACGAAGAATGAGGGCTTCAAGACAGCTAAAAAAATTTGTAAAAGCTTCAAAGGACTATTTTCTCATCCCCAGCCCCATCGGCTGAGCCAGAATAATGACTTAATAGTAATTTTTCACTGTACATTTGAGGGAAAGTAATGCATTCATTATTGGAATAAATGTGGTTCGTGCGTTTAAATCTTGCCCTTGGCAAAATAAATTATCAAAGCTCATGCCAATGGGAAAGATGGCAGGTCCATGATGCTAAGAGCCAAGTTCCATAAAGTGATAGGGAAGCAGCTTTCTTTTATCCAAAAGAATTTATGTTTTATGGCTCAGTGTTGGTGAGGTATTGATCTTCCAAATGAGACACTGTGGCCACCGTAAATAAATTCAATGGATATGTAGTTGGCCTAAGAATATAACCTCACTTATTAAAAGCATGTGACACTTGAGGTAGATCACCTTCCAGTGGTCCTATGTGGAAGAATGGAGCTTCCACCCAGTACAAAGAGCCCTCTGGGACTCCATGCCTAAGCTCCTTACTTAGCATAGTGCATGTTTGGGGGTAAATAACTCCACCTCTCTCAATCTTAATTTCCATAGTCCTGAAATTTGGACCTAATAGTATGGGAGAATTCATGAGAAAAATGTGTGTGGAATGATTTGAACTTCTTGAAGAACACATACTCAGGAATACTGCTATTTGTGATGAGATGGTGTCAGATGCATGAATTTGGGTTCTTTGAATTATTGGCATACAGGAAAACAGCAAATCTAGGTCAACAGAGACCTTTTTCTCAGACTGCCTTTACTATGAATAAAACACAAAAGGAACTTTTCTAACTTTCTCAGAAAAGTGTCAACTTCTATAATTATTTCAATAAATAATCTTCCTCCAGGAGGATATAATTTTAAGGTATGTGCAGTGTCCTTTTAAAGACAAGTTTGTAGGTCTCACTTTCTTTTATTTCCAAGCTATCCCCTGGCAACAAGGGCTGTTTATGTGGAGTATTAAACAAGCTTCAGGACTGTGCACAGAATTCGCTCCTATTATATCTTTCTTTAATCTGATATTACCAAACTTTCCATGAACTAAAAAAAAAAAAACATAAATTTTAAGTCCAATGAGATTTCTGCTTTCTCTGGAAATTAGAGAGCTGAACTGTGTTTTGTGTGAGATTATCCAACAGTTTTTTAAAAAAGTTTTACTTCAGAATCACATTGAAAGTATTATGTTTTCTGGAAACCAGATGATAGCCAAAAGCATTTATATAAATTGTTTATAAAATGGGTGGACGGGTGGTATTTCATAATAGTTATTGGTTAACTATGCATGACCTGTTGATCTAGCTGTTGAAACCATTATTTTAAAATGTATTTCCCCCAAAAATGCTACTTCTGTATATTTATCAAATATGAATTTACCTAACTCTTTTAAGACATAGATCTCACCCACTGAATTATGACTAACATGAATTTTGGAAACTGTCCTATTTTGATATGTCAGGAGAGAATGATTTACTAGCAGCTTTCATTAGCCAAGGTGGACCAGTGGATATTTTCTGACATTGCAAAAGCAGCTTCAAAGTATCACTTTCCTTTCCAGGACGGGTCAAATAAAACAACTCTACTCCATCCTATAAGAGATTCAGGCACAGAAAGGAGAAGATACTGAGATACTGGGCTGCTGACACGTTTTCTATTCATAAATGCTTGTGTTTATATGACATTCATATGAGTTGACCAGCCATCAGTTCTGACATTCATCAGCATCACTTTAAAAACCCATGTGGGAAGGTAGAAAAGCAGAAGGGAACAGAAACTCACATGCCACTTGCAGCAGAATGCTTGTGCCATCCTGACTCCCCCTCTCTGAAAGCCTGACTGTGCACCATCCTCCTTGATAACAAATACTACCCACTGAGCAAGCCTGTGGTAGGTTCTGTAAGTTCTGGGGGAAGGGGATACAAAGCTATGTTGGACACTTAGAAATGCTTAGAAGCCAGTCGGTGAGCCAACACACGAAACAGTAACATCTGAACGCATAGCCAGCTACTGGCCCTCTACATGTATAGCCAGCTAATAATGTGTGTGTGTGCATGCACACACATGCGACTAGAAGAGGCATTGTGCCTGGCAGTGAAATGACAAAGGAAAGGCATTTATTGTATGAGGGAAAAAAAGTAGGGAGACGTTATCTTAAGAGCAAAACCTACAATCTATTCCACTCCAAATAATTAGAAGGCTTCTGAATATGCATTCCAAATTTTGAGATTAAATGAATAAAGCCAACCTGCTGCTGATGGCCACAGTCAGAAAGGAGGGAAGAGACCACCCAACCCAGGACCGGAAGTGGAGCAGATTCCATCTGGAACTTGGGAATGCCTGCCTGCATGAAAAGAAGCGTAAGGGAGATTTCCGCCTTTTTGATCCATCTTCAACCACTTGATAAATTTTCACAAAATCAGTAATTCCCCAATGAGGTAATGATAGAGCAGAGTAGCTTCCTATTTGCAAGCACCAGGTTATGCTACGTAGCTATGTTTTAAAAAAATTAAACATGTTAATATAATACTATGCCAATAGTGCTTACAAAACGTGTGTGTGGGAGACACACTGTTTAATTTCATGAAATAAATATCCCTGAACACAACACATTGTAATCAAAGAAGCATATTCACAAAATGTTAAAACTTTTTGCCAAGTTCATGCCAACAAGCCCAGAGGGAGAGAACACGTATGTTCTTTTTCAACAGAGTATCACATTATAGATCCATTCAATAAGGGCTGTATGAGTTCATTTGTTTCCAAATAAAGATTTCTGTGTTTGGGGAGACTTAACAACAACAAAAAAAGGCTTTGTGTAGAAGGGAACACATTAGTTGGTGTTTTAAAAGACAGAAGTATGTAGACAGCGAAAGAGGAACTTGGAGGAAATGTGGTGGGAAGGGTATCAGTAAATCTTAAACTGAGGGAAGAACTCAGGCGAAACCTCCAGTGTTCTTCACAATGCTCAGGAGAATGCTTAGACATGATTTGCACATAAAATATTGAATTTGAAAAAATCTTACATTGGATTCCCAAGCCACTTGTAGAATACAGTATGGCACACTAATGTGGTAGAAGGGACATAAAACAAACAAACTCCCTACACAAATACCCATGGGAAAGGAAGAAGAGCCTCACAGAACTTCAAAAAGAGAAAGCAAAGAAAAAAATCTCTATTTTCCAATGTATGCAAACGTGTATTTTCTGAGCAAAGGCAGGATTACAAGAAGGCAAAATATCAGATTAGAAAAGCAAGAGGAAAGGTTACATCTCCCCACCACCTGCCACCCAGAAACCAACTCATCCATAGGCAAGCTGGTACTGAGACTCTACAACTACATATTTATACTTTGACTTAAATGTTGCCTTCTCTTGAACAGCAAATAATCCCGAGATTTACAAATTAAGCCACATGAAGCATTTACACACTAAAGAAATGAATTTTGAAGTCTTTCTTAAGATAGATATTTTTGGGGTTGGAAGACAGAGAAAGTAGGAGAGTACTTAGGGGAAGATGGCACGGGTTAGGGGAGACAATTAGGATGAAGTGAAGAGACAAGTTATAGTAGCTTAATTTATAGATTAAAAGGAAGAGCTTTATAGGAATCTGACTGCATAGCTAGAAGCCAAGCAGCCCCTTCCTGATCAAAAATGTTCTCATCTAGTCTTTTATAATAGAAATTTATTTATCTTATTTTAAAGTATTCTTTATGTCATGCATGTAAATACCAATAAGGTATTTAATATTTAAATAAGGTATTTAAATATTCCCATATTGACAAGCATTGCTTTGTTCCTAATCTTTTTTTTTTTTTTTTTTTTTGAGACAGGGTCTCACTATGTTTCCCAGTCTGGTCTCGAACTTCTGGGCTCAAGCTATCCTCCCACCCTACTTCAGCATCCTGAGTAGCTGGGATTATAGGTACAAGTCACCTCACCTGGGTTTGCTTCCAATCATTTTCTATAAGCAAAATGTTACATGAAAATACTTGTATTTATATCTTTGTAATTTTATGCAAGAATTTCTGAAAGAAAAAAACTTAAAAATCTTAGAAAAATCCCAAGTTGAAAGGCACTTGTATATATAATTTCAAAAGTCCTTGTCGTATTGCTCTCCTTAGAAGATATACCAATGCATCTTCCCACCTGCAATGTATAGAAAACCTGTGTCCCCTCCCCATTTTTTTTTTTTTTTTTTGAGACGAAGTCTTGTTCTTGTCACCCAGGTTGGAGTGCAGTGGTGCAATCTCAGCTCACAGCAACCTCCGCCTCCCAGGCAGAGAATCAAGTGATTCTCCTGCCACAGCCACCCCAGTAGCTGGATTACAGGCACCTGCCACTATGCCCGGCTAATTTTCATAATTTTAGTAGAGACGGGGTTTCATCATGTTGGTCAGGCTGGTCTCAAACTCCTGACCTCACACGATCCGCCTGCCTCAGCCTCCAAAAGTGCTGAGAATACAGGCATGAGCCACTGAACCTGGACTGTGTCCCCGTATTCTTGCCAACATAGTGTGTTATCAAACTTGTTGATCTTTGCCAATCTGAAAAGCAAAAGTAGTATTCCCTTAACAGTTTCAACTGCTTTTTACTTGAATTACAGTTTATCTGGGTGGAAAATTTAGGGATCACATTCCTTACAGGTTGTGGTTATTGCTTCAAAAGACTCTAGCATTTATGTTAATATAGGGCTAATAAGGACGACCTGATTTCTTTTCCCCTGGAAGGGTCTTTAACCCTTTGCCTGCTTGAGGAGTCCTTTATTGTATTTCAAGTCCAGTAGTGTTAACAGAATATGTCCTTTAAGTATATAGACTTAGGCCTCCTTTTATAAATAAGTCCTCTTGAATCATATTTTCAAATACATTTGAATCATCAACCACTTTTCTAAACTCTGCAAGCTCATATTTCTTTCCGTAGTCTTCTCATATCTTTCCTGAACTCTTACATGAATTTTTTGTGCTTTGGTTTTATAAAAGCAGCTACTTTAAGTCTTATTTTAACTTCATTGATACATTTAGGAACAACTTCTACTGTTCTGTGAAAAACAGGTTTGTTTTCCAGAAATTATTCTGTAACTGCTATTTGGTTTTTATGTTCTCTTTAAAAATGACAATACATACTATGCTAGTTTTCGTTGTTTTTAAGAACATATCTTTTTTATTTGACTAAAAATCCTTGACCAGCTCTTTCCAGAAAGTGTGGGAGGGGAACAGAGTCATGTTCAAGTCTAAAAAGACAGCATTATCTATGTTATTTCAATTTTACTTCGCCCCAGTCTACCAAAATCAATTCTGCAGAGCTGCTCACAACGTGAAGTTTCCTTCCCTCTACCTCACTGATACTCTACCTGCAAATGCGGCTCATCTGTGAACATGGCCCATGCAGATTTCCTTCTCTGTTTCTCCTCAGAATCAGACTCAGGGAATTTCCCACTAAGAGTTCCTAGACCCTGGTCCTGTTGTAAAGAAAAACGTGCTGTTTTGCGATAGCTTGTGCCACTTAAGTTAGAAAGGAATGCTTTGCCAACATTTTCTGAGCTCTGAAGTTATGACCATTTTTTTCCGGCGTCTCTCTCCACTCACACCTGTTTCGCCTTGACTAATTTGGGCTGCTCTCTTCTTATTTGGCAGTTCAGAGATTTAAGTAGTCTCATGGTTTCAACCAAAATTTTAACTTTTTTGCTTTTTATTTTTCTGGTTAGTTTTTAATAATAATTGAGAGAAAAATAAGAAATGATCATTTTAATCAACCACAATAAAACTAAATTTTTTAATATTTAAGGGAATACTTTGACTATATTTTGCTTGTTTTATTGTAATTGGTCTATTTAGGTTATCTACTTTTCTTGAGTCAATGTTAGTAATTTACATTTTTCTAGAGACTATGCATTTCATCTGGATTCTAGATTTTGAAAAAATGTATATGCTATTTTACATATATTTGATTACATATATAATGATTACATATATGATAAAAATGATATGTTTTTCTTTTTATTTTAAAAAGTTCTTTTTATTTGTAATTATATACCCTTATCTTCTTTCTTCAACTAACTTACAAAGTAGATTGGTATAGATTATCAGCTATTTTTCCATGTTGTTTGATTCATAATTTTTCCTTTGCAAATTCTGATTTACTCGCATTTTACTTATTCCTTTCCTTGATTTCGAGTACAATACTTTATATTAAACTATGTTGCTTTCAATTAAGCATTTTGGGGATTGTGAAATAAACTCTGAATATTACTTTTATTGTATCTCAGAGGAATCGATGGTTAATATTCTCACTGTTTGTTTTAAAACAGTTTCTAACACCAATTTTGATTATCTGTTTATTGTCATTGTCATGTATTTTTAAAATGTCTATGGTAAATGGATTTAATTGGCTATTAATTCATTGTTCTTTTCTAAATTTATGCATGTAGTTTAATGATATAATCTGAATTATATCCATTTGGTATTTTGTTTTTAATTTCTTGAGATGATGATTAATGACTAATGTGTAGTAAATTATTTGAGATATTTCATCAATGTTAAAAATAATGTATATTCTTAGCTTAAGTAACATATTTCTATGTTTAGTAAATACATGTTGTTCATCGTGTTTTTAAAATTTCCTATATTCTTAGTTTCCAAGAAAAAAGCATTAGAGTGCCATAGAATATTAAAGAGTAATTAAAAGAATGAAGAAATCTTCATATGCTGATAAGAAAAGTCTTCCATATGTTTAGTGTTAAATTAAGTTTGGAACATCTCCTACAAGTCTTTGCCCAAATACTCCCTCAGTGAAGCTTGCCTGGCCATCTTGTTTAAAATTGCGGCACTCCTCACTACACACACACACTTCTCACCCCTCTTCCTCTGCTCTGCAATTTCACTGCATTGCCATCTTCTAAGATGTTACATGATTTGATGATATGTGATGCTTATTGCTCATCATCTGCTTTTCTCCACTAGAATGGAAACTTCATAAGCTGAGTAGTGTTTGCTTGCTTTGGTGACCAATGTATCTTGGTACCTGTACATGTGGGTGCTCAGTAGTTACAGGTTGAAAATATTAGTATGTGTACTATGGTAATTCAATTAAAAACAAAGCCCCAAGCTATTTTGAAAACAAGTATAATCAAATGCACAGAAAAAGATCTGGCAGTACACTCACCACATTGTTAACAGTGTTTGATTTTAGGGTGTGATTGAAAAATCAAGACAGCTATTACCTTTTATCAGATATCATTTCATTACCTGCTAAATTTAATACTTAAAGAGTATTGTCTTTATCATCGCAATGTTAAAATTTTTATTTGGAATAATAAACCATTCAGAAAACAATTAAATATTTTGATAAAAAAGAGTAATAGGTAAGGACTATCCTTGACATACATTAAAATACACTATAAGATTTCAATCATTCAGTGAGACTGGTATTGATAAGAGAACAGACCTACAAATCATGGAACTGGACAGCTATCTGATATAGATGACTTAGCATATGTAAGAAAGTACTACATAACAAAAGCGGCATTTCAAATCAGTGACAAATAGAAGGATATAGGAATAACTATTAGCTTTTTGAAAGACAGGGTAAAACAATGTAAATTTTCACTTTATATATAAAAATATGAGATTTGTGAACATGAAACATAGCACTCAGCACAGAAAACGTCATAAATAAAATCTAAAGTCCAATATTGTCTTAGAAAAAATTTTGAACAAACGTAAAGACATTAGGTTGAGATCCTTATTAAATCAAGGTCACTAATGAAAAACACTAAAACTCTAGTAAATAGACCAAGCTGTTAAGTGTGTAGAACTGATTCAACTATAAACCACCAGTTTTTTATCTGATTTAATGGGACAAAAGGCATTTGCAGATGGTTACTTTATACGGAGTGACCCCATGAATAAAGTCTGTGGAATCCACAAACAGTACATTTGCAGAATTTTGAAAAAGGTTTGAGATTGTGGGAGTACTGCCCTTTCCATAAACTGAGACTTCCCACACTTATTGTTATTGTGGTTTAAACACAAATCAAGGATGCTAGTTCAATGACATATCTACACGAAGTAAACTGGGACAAGAGGTTATTCAATTGCCCAGAACAGGGAGAATCTGTCTCTCTATCATCCCTGTCAATAATAATTAGCTCTTTCTGAAAGGGTGTTGTAGATACACAGTCAAAATGATCCTTAAAGGGAGGATATAATTTGGCTTACAGAAATCCATTACCAACAAATAACTGCTTGTGGAGGAAATATACAACAAACCACCACACCTGGAAGTGATAATCACAGTAAATAGCATCTCTAGCCTAGATTGGGTCTTATATAAGAAACTATCATATTGCCAATTAACAAGTATTTTCTCAGTGTGACGACACTTCGAAATGGCTAAATACAAAATTGGGAGGAGAAAAGAAATTGCTTAGTCTCCTCCCTACCCCTCGTCCCCCGCCTCCACAGCCCCCCAAACTACACAAGAGAAAACTCAATAATTCTGTAAGAATGATTTTCCTGGCTCAGTTTTATAAGAGACTTGGAAATAATACAACATCAGTTTATAAACCAGACAGGGCTTGGCCTGCTATGTCAACATAGAAAATCAATCCAGGAGTCCCAACCCTGCTTTGTGGCCTTTAGGGCTGCTTCAAAAATCAATTCCTGAGAAGGATAAAAGGTCACTGCCATAGGGCTCAGGAACACATGCCTCAAATTGCCAGCTGCTGAGCCCAATTCCCCCCCGGGACTTGGCAATCTTGGCTCTGAATGTGGATTCACAAGGGAGAGCCATCCTGACCAAGCACATATGCTCTTTTGAGGTAGTGCTCATTTTCATGCTGACATTTTTGAGGACCTATCATGGGTTAGGACTGAGCTGAGGCTTTCCATGCGTTGCCTCACTGAATCTCCACAATAACTCCTGTATGAGTCTGTTTTCACACTGCTGTAAAGAACTGCCCCAAAACGGATAATTTATAAAGGAAAGAGGTTTAATTGACTCACAGTTTTGCACAGCTGGAGAGGTTTCAGGAAACTTACAATCACGGCGGAAGGTTAAGGGGAAGCAAAGACTTTCTTCACTGATGGAAGGAAAGAGACAGCGTGTATGTCAGTGCAGGAAAAACTACCATTTATAAAACTATCAGCTCTCATGAAAATTTGCTCACTATCACAAGAACTGCATGGGGAAACCATATCTATAACCCAGTCACTTCCCACCAGGTCTCTCTCTAAATAGCTGGGGATTACAATTCAAGAGGAGATTTGGGTGTTGACACAAAGCCTAACCATATCAGCTCCTGAGTAGACTCTATCATTATCATTATCCCCCTTCGCAGAAGGGCATAGAGGGACTTAGAGCGTGTGGTGGCCAAGGTACTAATCTACCCAGTGAAGGCAGACCTTTTAACCCTTTTCTGGTATGTTTTTATTCATTCACTGGGGCTGCCTTAACAAAGTACCACAGATTGGGTGACTTATTCAACAGAAGTTTATTTTCTCACACTTCTAGAGGCTAGAAGTCCAAGATCAAGGTGGCGTCTACTCAGACTTCTCTATCTGGCTTGTTTTGTTTTCCTTTGTCTTCATATGATCTTCCCTCTGTACATGTCTGCTTCCTAATCTCTTCTTATAAGGACACCAGTCATATTGGATTAGGGCTCACTTTAATGACCTCATTTAACCTTAATTGCTTCCATAAAGGTCCTGCATCCAAATGCAATCACATTCTATACTATTGAGGGTTGTCACTTTAACATATGAGTTTGGGGGAGCACAACTCAGCCCATCACAATCTCTATTATTGTAATTGTTCAGATCCATTTATCTCTTATAAACCAACAATCAAAACCTGTACATCCAACTCTCTGCTCATCCCATAAGAAATACCTGGTTGTAGCTGGAGAAAGAGCTACAGTATAATGACTGGTCTCACTCGGCATGTTCTTGACATTCAAGATAGGCGGGGTGACCCAGCAGTCATATAGACACCATCCATTCCACTTCAAACTTCAGCGTGCATCAGAATCCCTGCAAGGCTTACTAAGACACAGACTGCTGAGCCCACCTCAGAGTTCCTGATTCAGCAAGCTGGAAGTAAGACCTGAGATTTTGCATTACTAACAAGTCTTCAAGTGATACCAATGCTGCTGATCTGGAGACTGCCCTTTGAGACCCACTATTTTATCTCTTTCCCAATCAACTGTCCTTTCTCGCCTCCCTTTTAAATCTCTGGCACCTGCTCCCTCACGTTCATTCTCAACGCACGATCTTTTTTTCTCCTTCACTGACAGAGGTGAAACAATTAAAAGAGAATTTCCCCAGTCTCTCACTACTGCACCTGCTCACCCTCCCACAAGCACGTGTACTCACTGTGCTTTTCTTGCTGTTTTGAAAGGTGAATTATCTGTGGTCTTTCTAGAGCCAATCTCTTCACACGTGCACCAGATTGCAAGCCCTGCTGCCCACTCAACGGCATCCCTGCATGTATTCTCCCATCTCTCTTACCTTGTCAATTCTTTTCACGTTTTGAATCATCCTCCTCAGCACAAAAGATTGTTGTGCTTTTATCTTAAAAAGGAAAAACCAAACCAACAAAAAAACAAGAAAAAAACAGAAATAAAACCTTTTACTGGACCTTCTCTCCCCACCAGCTATGACCCCATTTCTCTTTGCCTTTGCAGAAAAACACTTGGAAAGGGGGTCTATTAATTCTATCCAGTACATCTCCTCTCATTCTCTCATAGATCCACTGAAATCAGGTCTTAACTCTCACCAAAATTGCTCTTGCTGAGGTCTCAGATAAACTTCGGGTTGCTAAATATTTTATCAGAACATTTTTGAACTTATAAAACAAATTTGTAGCTAATAGTAATACACATACTTTGTTATCCATTAATTGACAACATCTGGTAGTGGTTCTAATAATGACCATAATTTTGAAGTACTGATGTGTATGAATGATATTTCAAGATATCTGTAATAACTCTAATGTGATACGAATGTATCTGTAATTGCCATTGTGAACAAAGTCACAGGTACTGCTAATAGCACCATGGTTTCTTGCCTATATTCATAAATGAAGTAAATGTTAAATTTTAGTTGGTTTAAAAAAACTGAAAATGAGGTTGTATTTTCTACAGATACTTAAATGAACGCTTTGGAAACACTTGTAAAGAGTAGAAATAAAAGCAGAAAGACTTTCCCCTTTCTTACTTCCCCAAAAGTTGTTACTGAATTGTTGCAGATAAGGAAATTGTAAGAGAATTGAAAAAATAATAAAAATCTGGAAGAATTCTGTACCAAGACTGTTTTTGCTTTTGCAAGTGTCTAAATTCTTGTTCTACTTTAATAGAATCAGATCTGCAAATTATCAAAGAGTGATGATGTATATAGTTCATATAAAGCAGACAATGTGGAACTCCAAGTGTCTGAACAATCAGATCAAAATACCCAGACTATGTATCAAGAAAGCAGGCTGAGTGTGATGGTTCACGACTGTTATCCCAGCACTTTGGGAGGCTGAGGCAGGAGGATTGCTTAGGAACTCAAGGCCCAGGCAACATAGTGAGATCCGTTTCTACAAAAAGAAAGAAAAGAAAAGAAAAAAAAAGAAAAGAAAAGAAAAAGAAAGAGCTGGCCATGATGTCACTTGCCTGTAATCCTAGCTACTAGGGAGGCTGAGGCAGGAGGATCCCTTGAACCCAGGAGTTTGAGGTTGTTGTGAGTTATGATTGTGCCACTACACTCCAATCCAGGCAACAGAGCAAGATTCTATCTTTTAAAAGAAGAGAATAGAAAGCAGTGTCTCCATGTGCTTCAATGTGCATTTATGTATTTAAGATAAAACTTTTATGATGTATATTTATAATTTCCAATCATTTTCACTCACAGTTTTGTGGTTTTCTCTTTCTTTTCTTTTCTTTCCCTTTCTTTTTCTTCCCTCTATTTTTCTTCTTTTTTTTTTTTTTAAATTCACCAACTACCCACCTTCCCTAATTCATAGATTAGAATGACTTCTCTACAATTCTTCCTCTTTTTTCCAATTTCTTCTGGATGTTTCTTCGTCTCAAACTACATAGACGTTGTGGAAATCAATATCTTCATTTCAAGTCTAGGTGGGTCAAATTTGATTCTCTTGTATTTTCACTCTTAAAATAGCATCTTCAACTTTCACCTGTGATCTATCTATAAGGATCAAACGTAAAGACTTCAGGAGGGCATCTGCCCAAAAATTTCTGTATACCCAGTACAGAAAACAGGGTGGTACTGCTGATGTGTACTCAGTGCATACAATAGTATAGTAGTGTTGTACATGCTTTGCAGACAGTAGCATTATTGTTGTAGCAGTACATAGGACAGGACAGTTTTATTGCACTATAACCAAAACATAGGTTTAATGTTAATGTTGTTGTATACCCAGTGCATAGAACAACATAAAATTGTTATATATTCAATGCACACCACAGAGTAGAATGCTCAATTTTTGTTGAATGACATAAATGATTTAAATGGACACAGCATCACCTACATGCCTCACCTACAGAGACCTAACTTGTAATGGGATTACTATTGTTGTTTTAATAAATTAATTAATTAATACAATTTCAAAAAGTGCTTAGCTTTATTTTTCAACACGGTAAATATGAATATAACCCACATCAGTAAAAGTTGTTTGGGGTCTTTGATGATACCTTAAGACTATAAAGAGGTCCTCACACCAAAAGGGGGAGAAGCACTGCAATCTTGCATGCTCCTGGTTCCTGAGAGGTCCATACTGCAGTCTGCCATACTGTTGTATTTCCAGTGCTTACGTGGTGTTTTGGCAAAACCTGGGCATGTGTCGTCAAGTGGCTGATGAGGATGTGATTCTGAGAAAGGCACCACTGGATGAAAGATAGGAATCTCAGCTGGGCGCGGTGGCTCATGCCTATAATCCCAACACTTTGGGAGGCCAAGGCAGGCAGATCATGAAGTCAGGAGATCGAGACCACCTTGGCTAAAACGATGAAACCCCATCTCTACTAAAAATACAAAACAACTAGCTGGGTGTGGTGGTGGGCGCTTGTAGTCCCAGCTGCTTGAGAGGCTGAGGCAGGAGAATCACTTGAACCCAGGAGGCAGAGGTTGCAATGAGCCGAGATCGTGCCACTGCACACACCAGCCTGGGCAACAGAGCGAGACTCCGACTCAAAAAAAAAAAAAAAAAAAAAAAGATACAGATCTCTTTAACGTGAGTAAGGTTTAGATTTTTATCCTCGCAGAAGAAACAGCAACGTAGAGAATAGACAAATCTTCCAAGGTCTCAATTCCTACAAGTTCCCCCAGCTGCTGAGTGTGAAGCCCCACGAGGTTCTTTGAAAAGTGTTCCTTTGCCAGTCTAAACTGTTCTGGGACTTCATTATAGCAACGCCTGCTTACCACAGGCAAGGAACCAGCAACCTGATGAAGGATTTATTGAAAATGTGGGTAAATCAGAGTTTTTGTTCCCACGTGAATGATTCCCCTGGCAGGCTTGAGCTTCAGAAGCTCTATAAATACTTACTAAGAAATTAATTGACTAAAGAAATAAATGAAAAAAAAAAACAATAGTTACAAATCAAGGAAATGTAAGATATATATATATTAAATTGTCACAATGGATGTAAATATCCCAAAAGAGGTCATTTGGTTGTGAGTTAGGTTTTAAAGTATATGCGATATTTGAAATGAATAATTGAAGATAGATTCAATAATTTTAAAAACTACCACCCAATGGTAAAAGATACAAAACGTTATGTAATTTACAAGGCAGATGTCCTATATCTCTTGAATTATTTTAGATTGGGACACAAAAAGCCAAGGCAGTCAAGATGATATTAAATGATTCAAAAATAACACTATTTCAATTAAACAAATAAAGGCCCACAAGACCTATACAACAAGCTGAGAAAGTTAGGTGCTTATCATGTCAGGATTCTATACTACCATCCTTTAGGAAAAAAATATTATTGAAATACTAAATTGTATTGAAACACTGTTTTTAAAAGAATTAGGCAATGCATGGAACATACTTTTGAGTCTTTTTCCCTGAGTTTCAAAACACAATTCAGTTATTGTTTCTTTTCCAAGAAGTCAAACAAATATTGCTATTTACAAACGAGGCAAATAGCATCAAGAGAAGAAAATATATTTATTTTTACTTTTTCTGCCACTGAAGACACACTAACACTAGCAGACAAGACTGTTAATACATAATAAGGCCACAATCAATGCCTCATGATTTTTATTATTCTACATCAACTTAAACAGGGGAATTCTAATTCTTTTGACTATGCACTTCCTCTCTTTCTGTTTTCTTTTTTTAAAAATACTAATGTTAAAACTTTCAGGGCTACAATATTGTAATCTATTCTTTCACAGCACTATTTGCCTATGAAAAGAAATTCCACCAAGTTCAGACATTATCTTAGCAAAACAGTAGAATATTTTTCTACTAATAAAAAAATTAACCCCTGCAGTTTTAACCAACGCCTATGTGTAAATAGTCTTCTCATTATATCACATTTACAACATTTCCACTACTCAGTTAAGGTGCATAAGAGCAGAAACTGTGACTTCTCAGCACTAGGACCTAGCCATCTAGTCGTTGCCTGGTTCAAAATAAGTTCAACAACTGTTAAATGGCAAGTTTAGATGGTGCCATCTGAATCCTCCACAAGCAATCAAATTCAGTGTTTTATTCTCCATTCTTACTTATCTGTGTTGATTGCTTCACCACCTACCCGTCTGTTAAGGCCAAAAATGTTGGCTTCATCAACAGCCGTACACTCTCCTCCCTTTAAAATTCTTACCCTATTATTTGCCTAATCCTACAGATTCTCTGCAAATTCCCTATTAGTACACAAATTTAGCTTTCATTATTACTCATCAAAATACTACTTTTGTCTCTTTCACTGTCACCAATAGAATGCCTTCCCTACCTTCTCCAACCTATTTCATTATAAAGCTAGTTGTGCTTGCTTTCTAAAAAGTGGATATGTAATATCACTTTTGCTTTCCTCCCAGTTTCCCCTCTGTTTAGATTTTTAATGGCTCCCTATTTTCTGTATTATCTAAATGCTCAGCATGTCCTGCTGGGCTTCACTACTACCTTTAAATAACAGCTCCCCTACCAGCTCTTGCCTAGACTCTCCTTATGCCTTATATGACCAGTAAATGTCTCTGTCTTAAGCTGATTTCCCCAGAAGCAGATTTGGAGACAAAGATTTGAGAACTGGTGCTATATTATTTGGGAAACGATCCCAGGAAACAACAGTAAATGTCTGGAGAGAAATATAGAAAAGGAAAGAGAACCAATAATTTGTGCCTTGTCAAGCAGGTGTTAGATGTAGGGCAACTGAGTTCAATCTTATTGGGGAGTTCTAAAAGATAGTGAGGAACACTCTTCCTTATTATCCAACCCCCAATCCCTTCTGCCTCCAAGGTCAAGGAAGGTAGAGTTTGTATTCTCCAATCTATTTGTCACTGGCCAAGAACTGCTACTGCATACATTCATCACTTACCATTTCCAGCCTGCCCAATAAACATAAAGTCTCAGGTAGAGAGTTACAGACAGTTCTAGCAGAATGCCAGAATGACATGGGTAGGCATTGATGCAGGACTGATTTTATGCACATACCACACAGCCTCGCGTATACACTATTGTACATAAACCGTTAGTTGTGTAGGAACCCTCATTGTTGTTCCAGTGAAATTCTACTCAGTCTTCAATCCCAATGTCAAATGTCATTGATTCCATTTCTGAGGAAGAATTAATGATTCCTCCCCTGTACTTCCATAATACTTCCTTGGAGATTAAGATTTCAACTTGTACTCATGGTTCCCCCTCTGTATCACTATGCAATGTGGTAATCTCCATTTAACAAATCAGGAAACAGTGAGACAGATCATGCCAGAGATTACATCATTCCTAAAAGTTGGAATGTGGAACTCCAACCTAGCCCTCTTAAAGTCTTCTACTTTGCCCAACAAATCAGATATCCTCAACCTGAACTGACTATGTATCTGCTATATTAAATAATTAAAGACCAACTGGCCTAAATAAATGCCCTGCTATTCAGGGAGTCAGCACGACAATGTGGAACAGATCTACCTGTCTTGTAAGCAAGAAGTCCAGTTTCTCCTTCTTCATGCTCTTCACTCCTCTGGACTGTTCATAATCTTGAGGGTTTCACAAACCAAAACAAGAACCTTACAAATTTCCACACTCAAGCCTGCAAAGACCCAGTATCTCAAGTAAGCACTTCCATTGGGTCTTGTTGCAGCACGGTGGACAATGGAATGTGGCCCCACAGTCTCCTAGTCAATATTGGTCTCCTGCTATGGTCATCTCACTGCTCTAGATGCTTTCCAGCTGCTCTTCAAGAAAGCACGCTGAAGCAGTAAGTGCTCAATCCTTTCAGTCTCCTACACAGTCAACTCAGGGTGTTCTCAGTTCCAAGGCAGCAGGACAGGATGGTTCAGGCACCTGTCACTTCATATGACTAGTGTGCTCTTTTTCCTTCCCTTCTTTTGCTTCTTATAACCATCTCTTGAGGCCTCATGTCAATATCACACTGTTGTTCTTTTTAACTCTATTTACAGGTACGAATCTCAGTCCACAAATTCAAGTGAGCGAGGAATCTACAATCTTTACATTATAAAACTTTTTTGTTGTAAGAGCCGCCTTTCCTACATGAGTAGTGGGAAACTTAAACTCAGTCCCATTCGTGATTTTCTGTGCCTTAGTGTGTTCTGAGAGAATGCCTTGGGATTAAGGAGTGGGATCTCTCTGATCCTTAAGCATCTGTCCACACACAGACAGCTACTGAGACACCCTCTGTCTTTCTCCACATGGCCCCTCTGGCATGCTGGCTCACTCCTGCCAGGTACACGTGGGATATAAAAGCTCTCTCGGAGTTTGTCCATTGAAACCACCTTCTCAAATACCCCACACAGTCATTTCCTCTCAGGGGTTTTCCACCATTCAACCTTACTTCTGTTGACTGAAGCCTGGGTCTCTACCACACAGGGACTTATACAAACTATCTTGCTTTCTCCTTGCAAGTGGAGACACATCTCTCTAGTCTTACGGGCTTTAGTCCAGCTCTCCCTACTGCTTCTGGCCAAGATACTCTGTCCAGCCTGCCAATTCTCTCTCCTCTGTGGGGCTTTTAAATGACGGATAAACTAACTAATAAAAAGCCAGAAATACTGGAATGTCATTTCTTCTTTCTGCTTTTTCACACCCCTTCCCTGAGTTGGATGAGAGGAAGAGAATCAAAGATTCAGGGAGAAAACAATTCTAGATTAATATTACAAATTGTTTCTCCAGATACACCTAGAAACACAAAGAAATAGGTATAGCCATTTCATCCCATTGGGGTTATAAGCTCTGTCCTTCTTACTCTACTTAAGCTAATATCCTAAATCCTTGTGCACAAATGTCCTCTTTATATCCCACTTCCTCTCCAAAATATATCCTCTTTCCCTGCTCCTATTCTTGTAGGAGTAATTCCAGAAGGCCCTGACCATCGCTCCGCTTTTAGGGAGGAATTGCTCCCTAAAAGTCCAAGGTGGTTTTCTGGCTACAAATATATTCTCTAATGGGATAGTCTACATCAAACAACAATAAGAAAAAAATCAAATGTGTCAATTGATATAACTTGATAAACCTTAACATCAACACATTTGCTGCCAAAGGATGTGGAAAAATGAGCAGGTAGAGATTAATCAGTGATTGGGAAACAAAATTCTGAGTCAGAACCTGGTCTTCTATTTCAAACCATATCCCTTCATCATAAAAGACATGCGTGTTTCTAGATAAAGCATCCCTTTACTCTTTTCCAAAAGGGGAAAAATATCTCTGTGAGTGTCTGCTCCTATATTCTAACAAGTGCCATCTTAGAAAACTAAAGGAAATATTAGAAAATTGCTGAACAATGCTGCTAGCTGCTATTCAGTTATAAACATCATAGTCATTCTGTTTGTGAGATACTCTAAAGATGTTATTCAGAGGCTGCTTAGGAGAAAAAAAGAAAAATGCAAACTGTTAGATCTCAGTTAAATAACTGAGTTTATTGCAATTTAAGCTAATAGTTATTCAGTATTCAGTCAACTATTTGGTGCAAACAAATAAATATTCTTCCACTTGTTAGTCCCTAGGGGCTTTCTTAATCCTATCTGGATTTACTTTCTGTGAATTTCTGAGTAATCAGAAGTTATAGGTTGGATACATCTTGTGCTAGGGACACCCATGGTGTAACTGCTTCATTTTTTCTTTTCATTTCAAAGGAAATGGTCCACCCAAAGTGAAAATTGTTATGTTTTTTTGGTGGTAGAGTATATTTTCCTCTTTGTTGGTGTTGTTACTGTTGCTGTTGTTTTAATCAGATAGTTATTTCAAACAGAAGCAATCAAGTTCCTTTTTTCATTGCCATCTCCCTCTACCCCTCCTACTCAATCCATGCTGTTAAGAAAATATCCTTGTTAGTAATGTGATTCATCTATTTTGTGTGTATGCAGCTGAAGCAGCTGGAAAGATCATCATAAAGAAATCTTTTCAGATCATCTATATAGAGCTAAAATATCATTAGCAGTATGACAGTATCTCAAGGTTACAGGTATTTGCTGAGGTCTAACATGTCTTTTGAAGAAAAGAGGAAAAATTGATACTCATCAGAGATGAAGAAAGAGAACACTTAATTCCAAGCTCCATAATCTGAAAGTGTGCTATGCATCTCCATCTGGTCTTACAATTGCAGCTATAGTCAACCTCTCCTCTTCTCATCTATGCATTAACCAGAGACAAGTCTTTTCTCTGCACATAAACAGAAAATGTACTTCCCCCTGCCCAAATAGCACGTAAAATTTCCACTGTGGTAGACATGACCCTATGTTTTCAGATGGATGGCTACCATGTTCACATGCTACCGCTCAATAACATGCTTTGGCTTGCAGATTGAATTTTCTCACTCCATCGGGAGTAGAACTATGAGGGAATGGGATACAGGACAATAAAGTATGACTACAGGAAAGATTAACAAGATCTAAAAAAAAAAAAGGGGCACTATCTAGAGAAGTCAGATCAAAAACTAGAGTGAACAAAGTAGTGTGAAGGTAGAAAACTGTCACGGAGTTCTTCAAATCTGCACTGAAAACATTCACTCAAATGCTATTCCTAGTGTTTCCTTTCTATACAAAGGATAGATTGTAAACAGTGGTTGTTCCTTGTGCTAACTGAAACAATTTGCTGAAAACCAGCTTTCCAATTAAATATTGCATTAAATGAGTCACAGCCAAATAAATTACAAGGAAAGAGGGTGCTATGTTATGTTTTCTTCAATATGGTAGAAAATTTCCTGCTTTAAATCAAAGTCAGTGCAGTTGAAAGAACTATCATTATATCTTATTTATAGATATTTCTTCTTTCTCTTGCTTTGTCCAAGTGGAAAATTAGCTCTAAATGGAGGAAAACAGAGAGGAGATATTAAGTTATCTTTCTCAGTACTTCTACTTTAGTTGAGATCAATCAGAGAAGAAATGATTGTTGAAATACAGTCAATTATTTCATGGGTAGTTTAAATTTGTCAAAAGTTGTAACTTATGATTTTCTGTTCAAATTTTCTCCAGCCCACATATCCAGAACTCATGAGAGTGTTAACTAACCAGACTTAAAGTTCCTAAATGCACTTAAATTTGAGAAAATAAGCAATTTGTCAGTCACAAAGGACCTTACCAGGTAACTGGGGACACAACCTAGTTACAGAAAACCCAATCAAAACTAATTAATTTAAAAGTACAAGATCCCTAGAAAAAAAAACAGTAGGTTTTGAAATGTAGGATTCATTAAGTCAAACCTCTCACAATGGTAAAAACCCCTGAAGAAAAAATTTAGTCAACTGATGTTTAGTTGTCATAACTCATGTATAGTATGTGGGTGGGGGTAGGGGTGCGTGTGTATAAGAGAAAGCATGAAAAAGTGGTATCTGAGTGCCTGTGATATGCCAGGGACTGAGGCTCCAGAACATAATGCTAAATAAGCCAGTGAGAAAGCACAGTCCAGTGGCAGAGAAGACTTCAATCCACTGTCAAGAGATCTGATGACCTTACGCCTTGCAACATTATTGACCTAAATAGCCACCCTCTCCTGTCCTTCCAAACACCTAAGCTGCTTCAAAATCCTAACCTGATGTTCTTACACATGGTTACTCTCCAACCCCATCCCTCCTTTGCCTTAATTAATTCATTATTTCCTCCCATTAGTTATCTTTACCTAACAAATTCTCCGCTTGCCTTTTAGGACATAGCTTTAAAATGACAGTCTTTGGGAAGTCTTCCCTTGCCTTTCTAGGCAGGTGGGTCCTTCCTTCTCTGTGGTCTGGTTCAGTAGATATGAACATTCCTCTGTTTGATGGTCTTTTTCCCCACTGGACCAGAAACTTCTAAAAGACAGAGATTATGATCTATTTATCTTAGCATCCGCAGCACATAGCACAGCTTCTGGAACAAGATAGTGTCAGGAGTTTAGAGGATAAATCAATGATGTTAAGAACAAACTCCAAGCAAAATAAGTAATAACATCTCTGCAAATGCTGAGAGTTTTATAGGAAAAAATATAAAATCATGTGAAAATTCCTTGAATATGTAAAACCCCAGGCAAACCATTAACAGGCAAGTGTTTATTGTGTGCCAACATATACTAAGCACACAATGTGCGGTATTGGACAAAGCCAAGGTTATGTGGCTTGTACTTCCTGTAACTTTGTTAAAAGTCTTTCCATAAAATAAAATAATCCTGTCTCCTTCATTTTAAATATGTTTCCCAGGAGCCTTCAGGTTCCCTGGAATTTCTATTAATAATTCCATTTATCCCAGTAATACAATATGTGTCAAACATCACAGTGTCTATGAGAGATTAATAACCTAAGTTTTTCTTGACATGAGAAAAGATTGATGGGAAAAAAAAATCTCTGGAAAGAGATTTTGATGCCAAATTAAGACTTCAAGGTGAATTGATAAGAGCATTTTAAGAACCAGCATGTCGTCCTATAAAGTTTCTTTTAGGTACCACATCCAGTTCACCAGGTGCCCTGGATTCAACTTTGTGTCTCCGGGGCCTCAGCACTTGAATTCTAACTGGGCTCCTGTGCTCTTTCCTCGTGTGGACAAAGCCTGTCTTGCTTCCAACTCTCTAGGCTTTTAAATCTGTTCCTCTTTCCTACGTTTGCTTATTCTTCTGTTAATTGGGTTTTGAGATATACTTTTTTCTAACGTACCTTCTAATTCCATTCCAGTTACTTTTCTCAGGCTGCTTTGAGTACATCTCCAGGGTAGGACCCTCTGCCCTCAGGATTTCTCTTTCACCCAATCAGGACCAGACAACTTGTGAAATGTGACATGTGGTGTCATCCTAGTGTCCACAGCTTTGAACCCAGTGCCTGGCATGTTGCGGGCACACAATAAATATATAATAAATAGATTAATTATGTATTTCTGTCTTACATCATTACTATCACATTGGACTACAGACAGTAGGACATTAACGAAATGGGGTTTTAGTTCCAAGATAAGGAACATAAAAAAAAAAGAAAGCTGGAAATGAAGTACTGGAGCAAGTCAATAAGGTAGTGAAGAGCAAGAAAATGAAAAGAAAAAAAAAAAAAAGTAAAGATGAAGTAGAGGTAGAGTTGGGGGAAAGATAAAGAAGCTTAAGTTTCAGGGCACCTCATTTGCACAGGCTCCTTCCAAGGCCCTGTACCTAATTTTATGTTTAGGACTTCATATTTTATTATTAAAGAGAATGCTACAAATTATATATTCTTAAAGCCTCACAAAAATGGGATCTTCCCCGGATAAAAGACAAAAATAGAAATAATTATGCATGTTGTCACTCAGCAAACATTTATCGAATATTAGATCCTTTTCAGGTTATTGGAGACCCAAAGCCAAATAAGAAAGTCTAGCAAGCATATTATTTGTTAACAATTTTATTCATATGTCATACTGATATATTACTTTAAAATGTGCAAAGTACCCATATCTCAACTGTTGATTCTCACTACAAATCAATGTCTGGATCTTCACCAAAATACAACTGAGAAGGTATTAGCCTCATTGTACAGATGAGGAACCTGAAGCATAGAAATAAATTATTGAGATAGAAGAATCCACCCCCCATCCCCCATAACATGCCCAGGCCCTAAGCCCCAAAACCCATGAATGTTATTTTACATGGAAAAGGGGATTTTGCAGATGTGATCAAGGTTATGGACCTTGAGATGGGGAGATTATTCTGGATTTTCTAGGTGGGCCAATTCCAGTCACGAGTTCCTAAAAGTGAAGAACGTTTTCCTGCTAAGGAGGGTTAGAGAGATGAGCTGGAAAGAAAAAGAGGATCTACATAACAAATGTACTTATTTAATGCATTGCTAGAATTCTTAAAAAGAAAGGGAAATCCCTAAAATAAAATTAATGAATGAAGGTTCTTTAAAAACAAACAAACAAACTCAAGAACAGTGAGCTAAAGCCAAACACTGATTAGTGATGTTAAACTCAGAGTTACCCTTGGCACAAATGCTAGCCACCACGAAATCAAGGGCAAACCTGAAACTCATCCACTGAAACTCATCCACTGAGCCAGGATAGTTGAAGGAAAATAAAGTGGATCCATATCTGTACTGCCCTGATATAGCCAAATACATTTCTAAAAAATACTCCTGAACATTTGTTTGAAGTTTTATAGAAACTTCAAACAAAAAACAAGAGAACATCTTAAAAGCTGCCAGAGGAAAAAAGACAGATCTATACAAAAGAAAAGAAACATAATTAGTGGAAAACTGATATCTCAAAAGCCATAAGGGAAACAAAAGTCGGTTTAATGACATCTTCATGGTGCTGAAACGTAACTCTCAACTTAGAACTGTGTACGACAAAATTATCCTTCAAGAGCAAAAAGAAAAATAAAGACATTTTTGACAAACAAAAATTGAGAGTTTATAAAAAAATAGAATTTCATTAAAATAACCCCTAAAACTTCACAGTACTTCAAGTGGAAGGAAAATGACTCCAGAAAGAAAATCCAAAATTGAAAGAGAATATAAGCAAAACTCTGGTAAACATGTAACAAATCTTTAAAAAATTATGCTTATACTCAATTAAAATATGAATAATGTCCAGTTTATGTGATTGGAAAAAAAGAGATCTACAATATTGAGAAATTTTCAGCATATAGAGTAAAAAACTGTTGATTGAAATTAAAGTGTACTAAATTCTGTATTGCCTTATTCCGTTTGGGCTATTATAACAAAATACTATAAACTGGTCGCTTATAAACAGAAATGTATTTCTCCCTGTTCTGGAGACTGGGAAGTCCATGATTAAGGCATAAACAGATGTGATGTCTGGTTAGTGCTTGCCTTCTCATAGACAGGGCCTTCTTGTATCCTCACATGGTGGAAGGGGCAGAGAAGTTTCTTTGGATCAATTTTATAAGGGCACTAAACCCATTCATGAATGCTCTACTCCCCTGATTTAATCACACCCCAAAGCCTCCACTTCCTAATACTATCACTGTGGGGGTGAAGGTTTTAACCTTTAAATTTTCAGAAAATGCAAACATTCAGATCATAGCACATATTATTCAAGTTGATATCAAGTTATTAACTTCAGATCTTTCAAGTTTTAGGTGTGCATGGTAAAATTTCAAAGATTATCCATAAAATAATAGAATGGGGGTTTATAACTTCCAAATATGTGAGAGAAAAAAATAAGATGAAAACAAGCAAAAAAAATCTATAAAAACAAAAGCAAGAAATACAAAAGAAGAAAACAGGAAATGGGGGGCAAAGAAGAAGTGAACTGAAATGGCAGAAATGAAATACAGGGATTATCAGTTTGGATTTTTTAAAACTTTAAAAAATAAACTGCCCATAAACTATAGAGACTTACCCAGCACGTAAGGACACGAATAAGCAGAGTTAAAAAATACAAGTCATATACCAACCAAACGAGAGCTGGGGTAGCTATAGCAATGTTTTTAAACACACTTCTGGGGAACACATGGCTCAAAGAATAAATCAAATGGATTTTTAAAAATACGTGGAACTGAGAGACAAGGAAAACATTACACATTAAATCTCCTGTGAAATAAAGCAATATTTATTAGAAATTTCTAGCATTGAATTATATCACCAGTGAGTGAAAATTAATTATTTAAGAGTCTAGCTTTATAATTTGAGAGGAGAGGAGGAATAAAATAAAACCAAGGAAAGTAGATTTTATGGTATAATAAAGAGGAGAAATTTTAACAAACTAAAATAGAAAACAAAGATAACAGAGAATCAGCAAAGCCAAATCTGGTTATTTGAGGAAAAACAATAAACCAGACAAAACTTTGGAGACAGTTTAAAGAAAAAAGACAGGTAGAGAAGACACAGATGAATAATATTATGAATGGGATAGGAATACAGCCGCCGCGCAGGAAATTCTGCTGGTGCTTTGCCGGCATCCACTACCGGCCACAGCTATGACAGAGCCTCACAGTTTCACTCTCCTTTGTGTTACATGGCCCACTGTTCTTAGGTGAAATCATGGCAATTCAATAAACTATTTAAGTTTTCTGTCGTAGGACTGAGAGAAAGAAGGAGAAGCAGATGTTTGAGAATAAATATTTCGAGAATGAAACCAGTATGGCATCTAAGAAGTTGGATGCACACGGCCATGAAAATTCATTTCATGTAACTGCACAAGAACCCTAACTTGTGACCCTGCTCAGCCCTATTGTTTAGACAGAGGTCATGCTACTTCCTCCAGGAAGAGTCCCTTAGGGACACCTACCAGTTAACTCCCCCACCCCCAGTTCTGACCTGGCATCTTCCCTTTCTGCCGTCTTGAAACCCAAATTGTCCCCTCCCACAGCACTTACGATGTAAGGATTATAAACTATCTTTCTAGTTACCTGTAGCCCCCAGCAGATGGTCACTTCCATTAAGACTGTATTTTCCTCATCATTGTACTCTCCACAGTTGGCACCTGGCATATACTAGGTAGTCAGTAAATATGTGTCACATGATTGAGTGTAAACCGAAAAGTCAGAGATGGAAATGGCCATGACTCAATCCTGCAGCAAGAATATTTCAGGGAGTGGTCAAGGAAAGATATGAGTTGCAAAAATGTGTCATCAAATCCTTGCAGGGATGAATCTGAATCTAAGTACCTTGCTGAGTGTGAGGTCAATGTCAAGAGGAGAAAAGCACAAAGGTAAGTGCTAGATGGGAACTTGGCAGTCTGAATCTATCATCCTCATTGCCCAGCCGCTTGGATCAAGGGTCATTTTAGAGGAACAGACACCCTCTGACCATCTGAAAAGCACAGTTCTATGAACCCAGCATTGACAAGAGGCTGCATGATGGGTTTGATTTAAGATTTATTTGGTAAAAGATGTCCTTTTACCAGCGCACATACACACTTTGAAATAGTGTTTTTTCTTTACCTTAATGGTCTGCGCACACAGAAGTTTCATGATGAAATAGGTTAATGGGTACAGAAACTCCTGAGGAAGCAAGCAATAGCTTCTTTCCACCTCTTGTCATCCCACCTGTCTGAGACAGGCATTGTATACAATTAGAGTATTTCTTTATGTGGAAAGCTCCCCTTTGCACAGGATATGTGAATCCAAATATTTTGAGCTATGCCCTGGCATGATTATATAAAACGCATAATTATAAAGGAATTTAATCTTCCTGTAGCCAGAAAACATGGTACACATACTTATGTCATTTTTTTAAAGAGTATGTTCCTATCTTTGTAGTAAGTAAAATAAACTAATTCCTCCTCATTTTTCCAGGGCACCTTCTGCAGTCTGAAAGAAGCAGGCTTCATGGCCAGAGACAGTGTAATTTGCGAGGTTAATTTGGTTGGGGCTATAATGGTATTTGTGCAGTGAAAAATGCTATTTGAATATCTGTGCAAGATGGAAGTGAACGACACAGATGACATAGGGTTGACATAAAGCTGTGCTTCACTGATGTGTACGAATGTTACATGAGTCCTTTCTCCTGAGAGTGGCAGCTTCCCAGTCAAAGTTGAAGACCCACTGTGTTTGTTGACATGGGATTACTGGATACTGAGGTTTAACCCTTCTGGTTGTTAAAAATAATGGATTTCAATGGTAAATTCAATCTGATTTTTTCTTTTTATCCTCCTACTCTATTTATGTATTGGACCAAATGAATGGGTTATACTGATATCTTATAAACCCAGCATATAAAAGTTTCCAAATCATGAAGGGCCTGGAGCCTGCTTATTCTCAGTGCAGATGTAAAATAAGAGGGAATTAATTTGCCCTCTAATGTGAGACTCACTTTACTCCCTTTGTGCAGAGAAATGCAATGCAGATGGGAAAGGTGGCTTCAGAGAAGAGGAATTATTTGACTCAGATGGGAAGGGACACCTAAGAAGTCATAAGAAGACCTACAGCTTCTTCTGACTGTGATGCAGTAATGCCTCCTGCTGCTGGCCAAAAAGTGTAGTTTCACTCTAACAAAAGCAAGGTCCAGACATTTTTTAGCTTTAAGTGTCTAGATTTAAAAAGCTGTGATTTTGCATTTCTGTTGCTGCCTTGTGCCACTATATGCTTGTACTATAAAGATAAAAATAACATGTCACAGAATCTCTGTAAATTGAACTGCATGGTAGCAGAAAGGTGGCTACTGGGACATAGGAAAAATAAATGATCTTAATTTATTTATTAAAAATATGTACAGCCATGTGGAAAACTTACCTTTCTCTTCACCCCACTGGGATTTTTCATCTAAGGTTCACTTGCTACACAAGAGAGACACTTTAAACTTCATCTTTTATAAAACTCAGCTACTTCCCTCACATATTACCATTTTGAACATTTTTTTGAAACAATAGATGGTGTTGACTTGTAATAAGACAACAGCTTTTGGCTCTGAACTAGACATTTTTTCCCCAATTTAAGCATCTTCTTGTTACCAGTGGCCTCCATTTCAAACATGCTCATTACCTTGAATGTACTGTGGCATAGAGTATATCACAATACCGAGATTACCTCTCTTTGCTGTTAAAAAAAATTGCCTTCAGAAACCAGAATGAATCAACAATTTCATATTTTAGCAACTCAGAGAGCACAAGGTGGTCCTGTCCCAGTGCCAAAATAAAAACCTTGTAAAGCATTTAAGAAGTTTATTCTTCCCAAGACATAAAAACATAACCCACCTTAGCATTAATTTGAGTTTTGCATGCACAGTGAATGAAAGGTAGACCTCCCCTAAGTGAATAAATCTCTTTGAAAAGGAAGGGGTGGATATTGGCTTACCTAAATACATACACTGTACATAAAAATATAAAACACGCATGCATGCAGTTTTAGGCAGGTGTAAGTGTAATTGAGTGGTGGCCAAGATTCTGAATAAGAGGTGTATGATGTGTAAGGAACATATGGTAACGTGTGAAAAATGTAAGCCTATATATGGAAGACCTGACCTATGTGTTTATGATGTGCTCAAAAGGTCATTTATTTCTATTTCAATAGCTTTTCATTGATATGTCCCTTATGACAAGGGTTTGCAAAAGGGAAGCTAAGTAATGAATACGTTCTATATTGAGTGAAACCTACTAAATTTCATCATAGGTGGATATATTGAGAGTCACTAATAAACTTTAAAATTTAGTATTAGTATTGCAAAGCTATTAACGTATGTAACATCTTACCAAGAAATTTATTCATCTTTCAAGATTTGGACCCAGTTTAGGTATAGTTTTATTTCCCATAGATAAGTTACAAGTCATTTCAAACCACAGCCCAAATATCCACCCAGTCCATTCATTTCCTATGAGCATGTTGAGTCCTCATATCTATTGTGTCCATCCTCCTTAACGAGAACCTTAATTCATGCTTCTGAAAAATCCATCAAGACAAGTTGTCTACCATGTTGCATGATTGATCTGTGGTTAGAAGCCTACTTATCGCAATAATCTACATAGAGGATGCAGGAAGGAGTTAAAGTGCTAAATCAGTGAGCTAAACCCTGCCCCAAGGAAAGAGGAGACACAAACAGTGAACCTAAAATAAGACCTAAAGAAAAGTGATTTAGAGGAATTGAGGAGAGTCCTTTAAACCAAAATCCATCCAAGAAAATTCTACTTTTGTTTTTATAATCAGGAAGAAATATTAATTCCACCTACTGCAAAGAAGGCATCCAGAAACATTTACAAAATGCGCAGGGGAGTTGGGATCCCTGAATAGAAAATTTTACAGTAACAAAACAGGAAAGAAAAATAAGTAATAATACAAGCTCAGTTGCTAAAGTGAAACTGCCAAGAAATTACAGGTAGTGAAAAGGGAAGCTCTAGGCTAGAACCTTCAAAAATATCAATGCGGCATCAAACTAGGCGGAGAAGTATTCCACAAAGCAGAATGAGAAGGAAAATTCAAAGGAAACCCAGAAAAACATGTAGTCATGGAGTTCAAGGCAAGAAAATGTTTCGAGAGGAATCAAGGATCAAATGACACACAAAAGTCATGGGAGACAAGGATGGAGAAGAGTTCACTGGACTTAGTAATAAGGGGGCAAAGGAGGAAGATCGTGGAAAAAAACAGCAACAGAAAGGGAGGCGAAGAAGGGAAAACTGAGTAAAAATGTTCAGCTCTGAAGGAGAGAAAAGAGATACAGAGGAAAGATGGAGGAGAGTTCCATTATTTATTTGTTCATTTGTTGTTATAAGGATGGGAGACCCCTACGCAAGTTTTAGTGTTGATATTTTGGAATCGGTAGAGATTAGAGAATGTTTGTGTTAGAAAAGAATAGAAAAAGGAAAAGGTGAGTTAGGGGTGTTCAAAGTCATTAGCTTGGGGAACTGAGACAGTTCCCTTTCATTATTTCTGTTTTCTGTGTAGTGTAAAAGGCAAAGTCATTTCTCAAGAGTGGGGAAAGATGACAAGGTCAGAAGTCTGGGCAGACTAGAGAAGTCCTGAAATCACTGCTGAGGAGAGGGCGAGGGAGATGATTAGGGGAGGCTTAAAGGAATGGCTTAGCTGGGATGAACATCCACCAAGCCTGGACTAAATGAGATCATGTTTTCAAGTCTTCTAGCCTCATATTGGGCATAGAGTGTGTGCCCAGTAAAGATGAGTCTCTGCTGTCACTTTTGTCATTTGAAATCTTTGGACAACAGTTGTTACATCTATAACGTTAGACAAATTTTCAGACACAATAGCTCAGCAACAATTTTTAAAATCTCTGTTGAATTACTCCCAGTGTGAGCTTTGAGTATGCCAGATTGAAGGAGAAAATGGTTTGTACAAAATTATTTTAAGAAGATAAATGGGAGAAAGGGTCTCCCATATTTACAGAAAACAATCACAATCATTTCCCAGCACTCTTACGAGATGTTAACAAATAGTCTGTTTCTGTTTCGAGCTTTTGTGCCCTCAGCAGCCCTGCTTCAATTTGTGTGTTCTCAGCCATCTGCCTCCTGTCTTTCTCCCATTACTACAGAAAAGAGCTAGAAAATTTATATTTTGAAAAAGAAAAATTTCTTTTCTCTCATGTTTGCATGTCACATTTATATAGCATATGTAATATCTCATATTTATAGAATCAAATTTATCAGTACAAACTTAGCACTATATGATTATCCCTGAAAAAATAATTAAGTTTAGTCAATAATCTTTTTAAGGGCCAGTGTGTTAACTGTCAAGACTGCCTAACAGAATTTGAAAGAAGGTTACTCTAAGTGGCCTTTAGGCAGTAATTACCTTTTCTTAGGCTGTGTCCTGAGAGCATAGGCACAAGGTGTTTTCCTATTACTCATTACTTACATTCCCCTGTTGCATAACCATATCTCAGTCCCCTTTCACCTTCTCTTGTTTAGCTTTCTCTTTGACCCTTTTCATCAGTGCCAAAGGCTGAGATGTATTGGCAGAGAAGTTTGTAACAGACACAAAATAGCTCTCCAAAGGCTAAATAAAGTAACATGGCATAAGAACAGAAGAGGAAGAAAGAGTTATGTCATTGATCTTTCTCTTTTGCCATTTGTTAGGTACCATGTCATATTTTAAGGCTGGATAGAGTGTTTGATGAGGACTTTGATTTTTACTTAGAGTGAGATGAGATACCACTGAGTAGAGAAGCAACACTACTGCTGGCAGAGAATACTGCCAGAGACAAGACTGTAAGCAGGAAGAACAGCAGCACTGCAATAATCCAGAGAGGGGATGCCGGCTTCACCCAGGGTGATAGTAGTATAAATGGCAAGAAATGGTCTAATTCTGATATATTTTGAAAGTAAAACCAAAAGGTTTCGTTGATGGATTTAATGGGGGTATGAAAAAGAAAAACTTTGAAGGATGAATATAAACTTTTGGACCTGAGAGCTTGGCAATGGGGAGTTGCAATTCACTTAATAAAGAAAACACAGTGGGATAAGCGCTTTTGCAAGGAAGATCAGGAGTTTGATTTGCAGCATGTTCTGTTGAGATGGCCACTAGACAACCTAATGGAAAGTTGAGTTGGCAGCTGGATAGATATGTCCTAGTTCAAGGGAGAGGTCCAGGCCCAGAATATAAATTTGAGAATCATGAGAAAATAAACAGTACTTAAAGCCATAAGACCAGATGAGTTTACACTGAAGTGAGTGCCACTAGAGAAGGATTCTGGAGACTATACACTGGTGCATTTCAGCCTTTAAATATTGGGATGATCGTGAGGAATTAACAAAGGATACTGAGAGGAAATATTAGAAAAACAGGAGGAAAACAAGAAGCTTGTGAGGAATTTAGGTAACTTAATAGTTAATGTAGTATCTGGGAACCAAGCTCAGCAGTCTGCCTACAGGATAGAGTAGTCAGTAGTCTATCTGAAATTAATAGAGATAGTTATACAAAGCAAGATACAAATAGCTGTCCTTCAGGTCAATGCAAAGGCTTTGCAGATTCTAAAAAAGCAAAGACAATCTGAATTTTTCTCTAATAGGTTAGTAATCTTAGCATCTATTTCTAATTAATTTCCGGATGAAGAACATAAATGTGTGTGGGTATGTAATGGAGTTACTGGGTATTGGCGCTGGCTTTGCCATAAATTTTTGTGAAACAAATCCTAAAGGTGAGAAAGCACTATTTCTAAAAGAATAATGTTTTCTTTGCCAGACTGAACAAGGACAGACCCATTTTAGTAGCCACTGAAGGATCTTTGACTTTTTTTGTTTTTGTTTTGATTTTATTTTTGTGCATTAAACATAGATCTTAAAAGCTGGATTTCTTTCCAAAATATCATGTGGAGCACTTGCTTTGCATCACTTTGTCTGGGAGAGAGGAGAGGAAACTTCCAACTTGTTGTTTTTCATCATTGTTGCTTCACTGACTCTCATCCAGTCTTCTTTAAAGACAAAAAAAAAAAAAAAAAAAGGAACAGAACAGGAAAACAGCTGAAGCCATGCAAGAGGAAAAAAACAAGGAGAAAGAAGTCTATGTTAATAAAAATAACCACATTCTGCGCAAGTGCTAAGCACTGGAATAATAAAATAAGCATAATTCCATTTCTAGTTGGTTGCTTTTTCCTCTTCTTAACTTGAACAAGTCATGAAATTATGTCATTAAGTGGGGATATTTGCCTCTTAAAAATAACTTGGAGATCATTTTACATGAGTATGTTTACCGGACTACACCAAGAGATTTGTTGAAATTGCTTTCAAAGTGAAGACAAAATAATTTAGATTTATAAGAGTAAATGGAAATACATTTTTTAAGCAAGGGAAAGGGGGCAGCATAATGTCTCCCAAGCCATCACCCAATCAGCTAAGCATGAAGAAACTGGGAATTCAAACTTTATGTTTTCAGAAAACAATGTTTAAATAAGCCATTTGAATATCCTCAAAACATAAAAAATTGTACCCTTTTTTAAAACCATGCCCCTGGAGACTTACATCTCGACTTTCTGATATGGAAATAAAAATAGGTGATCTGTACTTTTAAAAGTTTATGACATTATTTCATCTTCATTACTACAAACACCTAAGATATTTATTCACTGATTCAGATGACAGTCATTTTCCTAGAATGACACTGAAATTTACTTGTGGCTATTGTTCGAGTAACATGCTCAATAACTCAGTAACACTTCATTTCTCTTGATGTGTAAAAAGTTTTCTTACCAGATGAGATCACCCTTTCAACTATTTTCTATTTCTGATAATCCCCAATGCCCTTTTAGTAAAAGTCCTTTCTTAAAATCCTACAATTATATTATAAATTCTTTATCAGATGATTCAACAGGAGGGCTTTTACAAGTCAGCCTGAAGAATGTACTCAATAACCAGTGGATTGCACAGTTCTTGGACCCCAGATTGCTTTCATGCCTTGAAGAAGAGTGTTAACCAGAGGAGTAATGTAAGTGAAGTTTTCCTTTAAAGATTATCACATGGGGTTTATTCAGTTGTGGATTAATAGTATTCAACCAACATGGGCTTGATGTTGGGCAACATATCAAAATGGAGATCTATCAGTAAATGAAATAGTCTCCCAAGGGAACTAATGAGAGTATAATTGCTTTCCTCATTTAAAACAGGGCCAGACAAAGCCTTTCTGGAAAGAGCCATGATATTATGCCAGGGTGATGGACTGCACAACTCATGAGGCCTCTTCCATCTCTAATTTTAAGACATGAAAAATAAAGAAACACATTAAAATTCATGCATTTTAGCACATATCCATCTATCACCCCCAAATAATTCACAGCTGAAAGAAAGGGACAAATAACAATTTTTGAAATCTGTCACTAATCATCAGAAAGTACTACTCATCAGAAATACTCTTTTAAGAATAGCCACCATCTAACTCACGGCACCTTTGATTAACAGTTGGGTGGACAGCCTGAAAGCCAACCTCACAGCTGGCATACCCTCCAAGACTCTATTTAATAACATAGCTAGTGTTCATTCAAAAGAAAATAAAAAGCATTTCAGCTTTTCACAAGCTCTCTGCCACTGCTGTCATTTCACTTTTTGTTATCATAGCAATATTTCACACAAAACAAAACTCAGATGTTGGTGGATGTAAAATATGTTCAGTGGTTCTCTAAGTGTGGTCTAGCAACCCCTGAGGGTCCCAAGATGCTTCCAGTATGTCCGTGAGGTCAAAACTATTTTCATAAAGATACTAAAACATTATTTGCATTTTCACCCTCATTCTCTAATAATAGGCTGCATGATATACTCACAACTATCAGGAAACATATCTAGGTAGATAAAGATATTTATTAAAATACATATCCGTGTGAGGCCTGAATTTCTTCATTTGTTTAACCAAAACAACAAAATGCAATAAATTAAATACAGAGGCATATATGAGAATCTGTTCTTTTCCTAGTAAGCCAAATAGGAAAGACATTTGTGAAACTGTAAAGGAATACCACCGTGCTCACTTTTTTGAAAAAATATTTGTATTAAAATATACTACTTAACATGTGATAGTTTGTTATTATTTTAACAAATTAATAAAAGAGTGAGATATGTCTGCATTTTAATTTTCAGTACAATAAATGTCAATAGCTGTATCTCACAGAAAAATTTTCCATTTTTTAATAATGTTGAAGAATATAATGAAATTTTAAAACCAACAAGTTTAACAACCATTGACCTAGGAATTTTACAATTTTTAGATTGATTTTATATTCCCTAGGTAGTAAGTACTGTGTTATATGTCTGTTTCTCTTTTTTTAAGCACAATTTTTAGAATTTTGTCTTTATTTAGTGGCTCCACATTCTTACCTCCCAATCTTTCTTTAACTTAGTCAAATAGGGATTTTATTCCTCAAAATTCTGCCAAACTACTCTTACCAGGAAACCTATGACCTCCATTCTATCCATGTAGAGATCAATTCTCACTCCTAACCTTAATCACTCTACCAGTCAAGGCTTGACCCCTCCTTCTTTATTTACTCGTCCTCTAGTTCACCACAGTCTTGGGGTCTTTCTCCTGCCTCCTCCTCCTTCCAGAGCCATTTTATTTGCAGTACTGGCTCCCTTCTCTTTCTGACTGTGGTTTACTTTACATTGCTTCAGGGCTCAGTCTTTGGTCCACATCTCTATTCTCTACCCCAGCTAAACCCATGACCTCAACAAATATCTACATTCAATAACTATAAGTGTTTCTGTTTCCAACCATTCCAAACTCTCAGCTCTACCACCTTCAGGACATTGTCATTTAAATATCTAAAATGCATCTCAAATCTAAGATGCTTCCAAAGGAACTTTTTATTCTGCCTGTCATCCAAATTTGCTTCCTCCTTTTCCCCACTTCATCAAATGGCACCACAGCTTTCCTTAATGCTTAAGACAAAAACCTAGATGTTACGGAGACATCTTCTCTTTCTGTTAGGCCACACATTCGGTTCATTAACAAGTTCTGTGGCCTCTACCTTAAGAATATATCCCAATCTAAAAATATCTTACCAACTCTACATTATTGTCATGCTCCAATCCACTTTTTATCTTTCCTGGACTACTCCAGTAGCCTCCTAACTCATTTCCTCCCCCTGCTTTTGCCATCTTACCACCTCAACTCCGTACCATATCCAGAGTAATCTACTCAAAATGTAAATCAAATACCATCGACCCATCTCCCAACTAAACCTGTAAGCTTGTTCTCCCAACAAGTGACTGGCCATTTCTGCATCCCTACCCCCATTTGCAAATCTTCCCTCACGAATCTGTTCTGTCTATGTTAGTCTAGTTGGTGTTCAGCAAGCATACCAATCTCACCCAGCTTCAGGATTTTTGCACTTACTATCCTCTGTGCCAATGCGCTGACCCTGGATCTTTGCATGACTTGATTTCAAGATATTATATTAATATAATATTAATAGTTCATGTCTCAACTTACGTGCTATATCTTTGGAGAGTTCTCTATCTCCTCCTCCTGCTTTATTTTCTTCACTATACTTATCACTATCTGAAAATATATATTTATTTATTTGTTTATTGACTATTTTTTCTGAGCCTTAAGAGCATAGGGACTTTGGCTTCTTTGCTTTTTCCTTGGTCCAGGAACACAGCCAGAGTCTTAGTAGACATGTAATAAATAACAATAATAATGATGATAGTGCTGATCCACATCTATTTCCTTCAGTAGGATAGATGCTGCTCAGAATAAAACTGTTTTACTCATATTTTTACATGTAGCATTAAGTACTATACCTGGAATATAACATATATTAAATAAGTGATGAACGAAAGTAATTATTTTAATAATCTAATGCTTAATGGTTTACAAAACACTTTAATATATCCCCAATGCAGCTGATAATCAAAATAACTCTGAACAACAGTTACAACTTTTCCTTACTTTTTATCTGTAAATATGTTCCATGTTTCACATAAATAGTTAGTTAGATGGTCTTCTTCTTTTACTTATTTATTTATTTACTTTGAAACGAAGTTTTGCTCTTTTCCCCCAGGCTGGAGTGCAGCGGCACAATCTCGGCTTACTGTAACCTCCACCTCCTGGGTTCAAGTAATTCTCCTGCCTCAGCCTTCCAAGTAGCTGAATTATGGACACGCACCACCACGCCCAGCAAATTTTTTTATTTTTAGTAGAGACGGGGTTTCACCATGTTGGCCAGGCTGGTCTCGAACTCCTGACCTCAGGTGATCCACCTGCCTTGGCCTCCCAAAGTACTGGGATTACAGGCATGAGCCACTGTGCCCGACCAAGTGGTCTTCTTCTTAAGACACTGGAAAACTAATTTTTCTAATACTAGATTTTACGTTCTTTTCTTTAGAAATAATGTAATAAATAAGCAGTTAAACTTCATACAAGTTAAAAAAGAAATAACTGGAGCTCAAAATATATTTTTCGATTAATTATTCTATATTCTGGGATAATAATTTTTATACCAGTTGACTATATCTCTGGATTACTAAATAGTAATAACAAATGGAGAAAAGTGCCAAAATTGAGAACTTAAACTATATTTTAAACTTTGCTAAGTTTATAGTCACCATTCAGAGGCTGACGTGGTCTAATAGAGAAATGTGTTCTTTTCCAGGAGATGTGGATTGCTTAAAATCTAGTTGAGCTAGAGCCTAGTTCCAAAAGAATTTGTTCCAAAAGCAACTAGGCATTTTTCAAGTCTATGCAGATTCCCTTTATGTATGTATGGTTGGTGGAGGGGCAGTGTAAATATGGGGAGTAGTGATGATAAGCATACTAAATCTCTATACTCACCCCATCCCATTAATGCATTGAACCCATTCATGTTTTAAACTTGAGCCTCAAAATGACCTACTGAGACAGTAGCTTTCTTGGCTGAGATATGAAATATTCTTTGCCTGCTTTGATCATGGAAGACAGTCTTTTCAGAATCTGAAAAATCCATTTAGTTTATCTTATGAAACACATCTCTTAGGGATAGCTTTGTCACTGATGAAATAATAGCATCCTCCCTGTTGTGGGTTGGGGACATTTAGTCTTGCTTGTATCAAGGGAGGTATACATGTAAGATTTAGCAGCTATAACAGGAACCTTCTTGCCAACTGGGCATTCAGGAGAATGTGGCCTGCAATTGAGCCAGAGGGACAGTGTTACCATGCTGAGTGTGTTGCTATGATTTTTGCATCTCTCTCCTCTCTCTCTTTTTGTTTTTTTTTTTTTTTTTTTGATGACTTCCCAAAAACTCAGATTTTGTTCCAGTGTGTTAACTTTTTGGGAAATGTAGATAAGATTAAATCTCTTAGGCCCAGCTTCATGCAGGATGGATAGAATTCTGGCTTGAGCTTTGCTGCAGCATTTATTCTTTGTACATGAGCTTAGGTGCCCTTAAGCATTTGGTGCACTTAAAATAAATCAAACAACAAGTAAATAATTTGAGCTCATCTGCCTGTTACTCAGACTCTTCAATAGGAAGTCCATGTTTTTTAACGTAAAAGCATTAGTGCTCAATGTTTAAATCTTTTGTGATTATGTGTCTCCATGGCCTCAGAAACAAGATTTGAGAAGATTATGGAGGTCATGTGCTTTCCTTGATGTCTTGGGAGTGCCAAGGAAGAGAAAGAGAATCAGGATATTCCTTTCCATGGTGTGAAATAAATTACATTTTTGTACAACATTTTTATAAATTTAATTCAAAAATTATCTGCAAATCTAGCTTACCTCTTATAAACACGTTTTCAGAAGATAATTACTATTAGTAAGACTGCTGCAAAATACCAAGCAGAATCAGGAAGACAGGTATCTGACTTGAAAGCTATTCTTACTCCTCACATCCCTTCCCTGAACTCTCAGCTCTCAGCTCCACCCAAAAGCAAGTCTCTTTGTTTTTACTCTCTGAGATTTCATGCAAGTTTGGAATCTGGCTCTGACTACAAGGCAGGAAATAGCTCATATGCAGCATCCAGAGAAGTTTACAAGACCAAAAAAAAAAAAAAAAAAGCCCACACATGCACACACACATTTCTTTTTTATCTGATACTTTACAAAGTTTATTTGGAAGAAAGGCTGAATTGTGCTTTTTGTTTGTTTTGTTTAAAACTGCCTGTTCCCAAATGGCTGATGAGCTTTGAGTTGAGATGAGGACAAGTTGGCTGTTAGCCTGAAGGCTCTTCCTTGTTGCACCCAAAGGGAATTGTAGAAAGATTTGGAATTCTTCAGATCTTTAGCTTAGAGACCATGGGTGGAGCCCACTGGCATAGCATTCAGCTGATGGTTGCTAATTAAATGCTTGCCCAGTGCCTTCAACTGGCCAGACTATTTCACAGGAGAGGAAACAACACCCCACGAGACAACTGCCAGGGAAACAGGGATGTCTGGCAAAGCTTGCTAGAAACCAGAGGTGCTGGCTTGGAGTGTATTTCTCTCTGAAGAAAAAGTGGTAGCCAATCTGGAAATCTGGGTCAAATAAAGCATACTTTCACTTTAAGTCCACCCATAGAAAAAGGACAGAATTGAGAGGAAAAAAAGCTAAAATAGTTCTATTAAATTAATGAATGACAATTAAGTAAATAAAGTCAAACAGTTGTGATTTCTAACTTCATAGTTAACAGAAGTTTTCAAACTGATAAATTTAACTCCATTCTAGTTTAGACTGAGGTATGCACAAACACCAGTTCTAATCCTTCCACAGTCTGGGACCGTGGCTGGGTCAGTTTCTATTTACACTGGAATAATTATTAATAGCACCCTCTTCTACTCCCAAAAGATTCCAAGTTTGGATGATAAATTATATGGTCAGGCTTTCCATAACCAATGACTTGCAAGACTTCAGATGGTTTCTAGTGATATATTATAATGTGATAATTAGGGAGTCACTGACAAGCCTAGTAAGCCTAATTGTATCAAAAACTTCTTACAAAGACAACCAGAGTGAAGAATCCAACAGTGCTTCAGCAATTAGTTGTAGTAAAATACAAACCCAAAACAAATTAACTCTGTCATGAGATGCCAAAACAAGTTAATAAGTTATCTTAAATTGCATAAATTGAATTCTAATGTCCAGAGCCAAGGAACATATTGCTATCTCTTTTTGTGTTTCTGAATTGTGCCTGAAGAATAGTATTTCTTGCTAAGCATACATTGCAAGAAGCACTAATAAATTGAAGCACATGCAGAAAAACAACCACCAGGATGGAAACATTTTAGGAAACTATGGCATAAGTGGTATAGTTGAAAGAGCTAACAAATGGTGCCCAAAAGGTAAGAAGGCTATAAGTCCTGCTAGATGTCTTCAAATACTTAAATATCTATTATATGAAGGAGGCAGCTGAATAAACCAGCTCTTCAACCTGTAGATCTTCATGTTAGTATAATATGTTAAAGTTAAGTAAAATAAAAATCTATTCAGTACAAGAGAAAACTTTCTAACTAATAAAACCTTCCAAAATTGAATAAAATATCTTTGGAGGCCATAAACATTGATAGAGGAGTTCAAGCACAAGCTAGATGATATCTTGATAGGGACATACAACAAATTAATGCACCTCTTAGAAGCTAGAAATAAAGAATCTTAAATTGCTTTCAAATTCTGTGTACTATCCTTCTGATGAAATATGAGTAGGTATTTCAGCAAAATCTCTACCATGGCATTAATCACCATCACCATGTCTATATTTTGAAGAGTCTTTGAATTGTTCACACTATCTCTAATTTACAGTAAATACAATAATATTAAGCAATTATTCTCTCTCAGTCTATCAGTCACCAGTACCATTGTCTAGATCTCAGGAGCTCATTAGAACTGTAGGCTCCTAAGCCAGCCAGCCCAGGTCTACTTAACCAAAATCTCTGGGAAGTTCCCAGGAAGTCACAGAAGACACATATTCTAAATCTGTCCACCCACTAGCACTTAGTACTCACTGGGAACCTTGGAAACATTCTGAAGTCATTTTTATCCTTGGAAGCTAGAAACAGACAACATTGTCTCAAACATTATTATTAATGTCCCTTGTTTTGAGATTGTATAGGATCCTTTAGGATGCATATGACAAAAACCTTACCAATAAAGAAAAAATATTGGCTCAAATAACGCAAAAATTGAAATGAGGAGCTGAATTCAAGCATGATTCCAAGAGCATGCCGTGTTCAATGTCCTGTTTCTTATTCCTTTCTTGTGTGCTTGTTTCACTCTGCTTGGCTCCTTTTTCCAATTGGCTCTCTTCATGTAGCCATAAGATGGCCACATTCGTGACTACCAGCATCCTTACAGCTCTAACACATGGATAAATAGTGCAGATGTTTGAGTAAGAGCTCAGAGAAATCCTGGGGAGGATTCTGATTGACCTGACTTGGATCACATGCCCACTCCTGGAGACACTGGGCTTGGGGTAGCAGTCCCATTGTGACCATATGGGCTAGCAGAATTATTATAGAAGGATGGCTAGGCAACTATATGCTCACTAAAAAGGGTAATAAACCGAGCTAAAAAATGGAAGGAAACCACAATAGTTTTCTATTTTATTCTGCAACAAAGTGGTCTTTTTCATGATAACACTTAATAGCAACTGACCCCAGCTATGGGGTTATACTATAAATTTATAATCTCTGCCAGAAACCATCACAATGCATTAGAAAAAAGTCATAACTCTGTGAATATAATCCAGTTGGCTCCTATGGATTTGTATTATAAATATGTGACTGTACATTATATATAGCTCATCTGTATATTATACTACCTATTACCCTAGCTTGGAAAGTTCCTGATAGGAATGTCTCTTCATCTTGCACTATTCTGGGCTCTCCTCCAAGCGGCTCATTAATATAGTTGAGTTGCTGATCTAGATTAAAATGTTCTTTCCCTAAAATACAACAATAAAAGTCTACAGACAATACAAATATCAAGGTATAAATCACACATAATTGAGGTGAAAAGGACTTTTTCTAACCCCTAAGGTTTGGAATTTGGCTTGCTGGTTTAAAGCCAACAGCAGCTGAGCACATAATTCTTTATTATAAAATCCTCAAAAACTAAGGTCAAGATTTAATTCAAATGAAATTATCACTTCTTAGAAGTTCAGTAGATTTTAGTTAACTCACTTTCTTGATTTTCACATAACTGATTAATTCCCTTTTCAGTTGCTTTTCTAGTTCCCCCATGCCTGCCACCTTTTTATAAATTCCTTTGATAGGTTCATTAAGTTAACTGCTAGTTCTTGCCCTGAACATCCGGCTCTTAGGAGAACCCTGGTTAGCTTCTCCCCCAACAACTTAATTGGAGACAAGGGAATTCTGAGCTGCTCTCATTTCAGGGACCTTTAAAAACCCCAAAGAAAAGAGATTTTAATAGGCTTAACTACCTGCTATCAAAGAGAAGTTAGGTAACTCTGTCCTCCATAAGAGAAATATCACAAATATGTTTCAACTTCTACACATCCACTCCAAAACTGTGTAGTCATTAACAAACTAGACAGTAGAAAGATATATATTTTCTGCAGAGGAAACCAGAAGTGAAGAGAAAAAGACAGATGGAAGGAAATTTTCAAAGTGGAGTAATGAATATTTTCAAGATAAATGCTCAAAAATTGAATATTTGGCAATACGATTATCATCAGCAGAAATAATTAGCTGGAGAATTTATACTCTTATATGCTGTATAATCAGAAAATCTTCCATTGGATTTTTATGGAATACCTTACCATTATCACTTAAATAGAAAGTAATAACTGATCTCACCATATAACTTAATAAATGCTATTCATCCTTTTGATATCACTTAATGTATTTGCCAGACAATTACTCTTCCCAGGTAATTGGTGTTGTTGCAAAATCTTGGGGTTGCCAGGGGAAATGGTTTCCTGTGTATGTGGAATGAAATACTAATATATTTTCCCTGCTGCCACCTGCAATTCCCAAGGGATCAGGCTTCCAAAGAGAATTCCTTTATGCAGGTGGTGAATATTTTTTTCTTTAATTTATTTGGAAAGGGTCAAAGTCAAGGAGGGGGACTTTTTTTCATTGATCCATTTTCTGTATTTAATTATTTGACTCATGGCTGTGTAATTATCTTTTGGAGTGTTTAGCATTAATGTCAAATGGTACTGTATTTCTAAGCCAAATGGAATTTTTATGGGGCCATACAACCCTTCTTGGCTTTACTTTTTGTTTAATGGTCATGCTGTAGCAAACAGCAATGTGCAATATGAACAGTTAAACTATTCTCTTAATTATTGCATCTGGTTTACCATATCCTGCCCAGTTAGTATGTTTTAATTGAAGGGCAGAAAAGATCTCTAGTTGATCATTGATGGTTTTAAATTGGCACATAATGATAATACTGAGTTCTGGAGGGAGTTCTTCCTAAATCTCAGCATATGTCTTTATGTTAAACAATTAAACCACATCTGGAAAGAGAAAGCAGATCAGTACATTCCTCAGCGGAATCTATGAGAAAACTGATTCAGTGGACTGAATACTTGTTACCAGACAGAGAGGGAGAAAGAGAGAGAGAGGAGGAAAGATAACCTTGAACTAAAGAGAATTTGCAGATTCTTTTAAAAAGGAACAGGTGTTTGAAGGAAAATTCCCACAATGAAATAAATAGTTTTATATCGGCAAGGGCATTTAAGCAATAATGAGGAGATTTCATGCATTTTATGCAAAAGCACCAGGGGGAATTTGTAACAGAAGAATATAAAGAACTTATTTCAAGAAAGTATATTATTATTAGGATTTGCCAAGTCCCATGTATAAGTTAGCTGAATGAGGACCCACTTAGCATTTAAAAGAGAATCTAGATTATGTTTAGAAAGGGTTAATGTGCTCTTCACATTGCCTGAGGCAAATCAAACTAAAAGTTACACTTCGGTACAAATTTCTAGGCAGAATTAAGGTGAACTTTTATAGGTACAACGTTGGTTCAGACCCCAATCTCTTCCTCGGTAGACTACCACCAACTCTGCCCATCACCCACCTCCAGTATCTCACCTGAAGTCTTCTAACACAAGCCACTGGATGCCAAGAGAAGTCTCCCTAAAATAGGCTTTTATCACATCACTTGCCTGCGAAAAATCATCAATGGCTTCCCCTGCCCTCTTTATTTTTATTTTTATTTTTTTGCCTTTAAGAAAAAGTCCAAATTAATGCATCTGACAGTTAAACTCTCCATAATCTGCTTCAACACTGTTTTCCCAGGCTTCTTTTTCCACTATTCCCCATAGGAATCCTCTATCCTTGTCTAATCTGTTTATTCAGTCTTATTCCCCAGACACCTTTTGTACTTTCCTCTTTTAGGGATATTTTCCTTCTCCAGAAGTCATTTATTTATTTATTTATTTATTTATTTATTTATTTATTTATCTATCTATCTTTTGAGACCGAGTCTCGCCCTGTCACCCAGGCTGGAGTGCAGTGGCACAATCTCAGCTCACTGCAACTTCCTCCTCCTAGGCTCAAGCAATTCTCCCGCCTCAGCCTCCTGAGCAGCTAGGATTACAGGCATGTGCCACCACACCCAACTAATTTTTTTATTTTTAGTAGAAGCCGGGTTTCACCATGTTGGTCTGGCTGGTCTCAAACTCCTGACCTCAGTGATCCGCCCGCCTTGGCCTTCCAAAGTACTGGGATTACAGGTGTGAGTCACTGCGCCTGGCCTTCTCCTCACTCTTAACTGATATATTTTCCAATTTTAAGGCCCAACTGAGGTGGCATCTTTCTAACAAAAAGGTTTCCAACAATTCCAGTTCAAAGTGACCACCCCTTCTTCCTGGGCATCCCCAGAACACCCATGTTTGTTACATTCATTTCGTATATCTTGATTTGTTTCCATCTTTTGTTTCATGTGCAGATGGCTTAATACTTAATACTAAATGGACTGCATACTTCATGAAGTCCAGAATTTTGTCTGGGATAGGGTTGTATCCACTTTTCCACAACCATTTTGTATTATTTCATATAATAGATACACTTTTTTAGGTAATTGACAGTTTCAAAAAGTTGCATTTACTCTTGAAATTAAAGCCCACTTCTGTGGTGAACAATAAATGCGAAATATATTCTGTATTAGTTTGCTAGGGCTGCCGTAACAAAATACCGTGGACTGGTGGCTTAAACTATAGCATTTTTTTTTTCCTCACCCTTCTGAAGGCTAGAAGTCCAAGACCAAGGTGTCCAAAGATTTGGTTTCTTCTGAGGTCTCTCTCTTAGCTTGCACATGGCCATCTCCTCGCTGAGTCCTTACATGGCCTTTCCTCTGTGAACATACATCTATAGTGTCTCTCTCATCTAGTGGGGGAGACAGAGACTTTTTCTTAAAGGAAAAAAAAAAAAAGGGCAGGGGAAGCCATTGATGATCTTCAGTAGACAAGTGATGTGATAAAAGCCTATTTTAGGGAAACTTCTCTTTTGGCATCTAGTTGCTTGTGTTAGAAGAATTCAGGTGAGATACTAATATCCTCTTTTTATAATGACACCAATCACTGGATTAGAGCCCACCCCAATGGCCTCATTTTAATTGTATTACCTATTTAAAAGCCCTATCACCAATTATAATCACATTCTGAGGTACTGAGGATTAGGGCTTCAATAGTGGGGGTTGCATAATTCAGCTCTTAACATAAACTATACAACAGTCTTAATTGTCTATTCTATTGTACCTTCTGCTACATTTCCAAATACTTGTACTTGTCAAAAGTTATGAGTAGAGAGACTAAATTTAATGGGCCCCAACACAAAATCAAAAGTTTTGGCCTTTGAATTATACATCTAAACCTCTAGAATTTTCATTCTCTCCCCTTTTCTCCTCATTGGACTTATTTTCATGTTTTCTCAGACAACCATTGCTTTCATGCTTCCACTTCAATTCCCCAGTATCAAATCTTATTTCTAGAAAATAAAACAATGATAATGAGAATGTAAATAGTCAACGTGTCAACAGTCCTTTAGTTGCAACCAACAGTAACCCAAACTCCACTTTTTTAAATACAAAGGGAATGTTTTGACTCGCATAACGTAAAAATAAAAATGACAGTGGAATCTAGAAGTTCCTGTGATGGCACTAGGGCCTGGTTTCTGTCTTTCTTTCTCAAAGCCTTGCTTCCTTTCACGTGGTTGCATTCTCTGACATCACTCATCTTGTCATGAAAAAGATAAGTGGCTCTGATACCCTAGCATATGTCTCTCCATATTCAATACTAGTGAAAAAATGAGTCACTATTTCCTGGAAGCAATTCTCCACATCTGAAAAGTTTTTGTATTTTTGTTTGTTTATATGTTTGTATGTTTGTGTGTTTTACTACAACAGTTCAGGATATGTTCTCATTCCTAAACCAATCCCTGAGGCGAAGGTGACATGAAGTGTTAAGTGTACAGATTTGGATCACACCTGCTGACCCCTCAATGTGGGTTTGGAGCTCCCTCTAAGGCAGAAAGATTGAGAATGGAAAAAGAAATGATTCTCCAAAAGAAAATTAGCATTTTGTTAACAAAATGAGGGGGAACAGAGACATGGCAGTCAAAACTTAGCAAAATCCCACAGCAACGGCAATGTATAAGCTTAAATCTACTTCCCCCCTTGATAATGGTGGTGAGGTAGCAGCAGGGCAGCAAGAACTCATTAACTATCATAGCAAAGAACACTCAACAAAGATCTTGCCTCATATCCTGGAAATTATACCACATAGAAGTCAGCTGTGTTTAACTGCCCCTGATTTGCCCCACTTGTAAGAACAAATTCACTCAACTTTCTGGTGCCCCAATTTTCTCAATGTCTCTCTAAAAGCCAGAGTCAGGATTAGGGCTGGAATTCAAGTTATTGAGGATGCCTAGTAAAAGGAAAAAGCAATTTGAAAAATGGAAAGCCACATTCAAATTCTTATTAATAATTGTGTCTCTGCTGAGCACATGTAGAGACAGATAATTAGAATCCCATAAAGAGTGATCTCTAATTGGATCCAGATGTGAAGGAGTCGGCAGACATCCGCTAAAGGGAAACTGTACAAAATAACGAAGAAACAAATGGAACTGCAATGCGGAAGTTTATGAAGAATGATGGGCTGAATGAGTATAAAGTCTTTCAGGCAGCTTTTAGTGACACAGTTGAAGAAATTTATTGTTTCATTGAGCATTATTACAGATCAGCATTGTCAAGGACCAATGGTGTTCCCTGAAGAAAGAATACAACATGGGACACAGGACTCTCAGAAAGGTCATTTTAAAGATTTTAACTGGACTGGGCACAGTGGCTCATGCCTGTAATCCCAGCACTTTGGGAGGCTGAGGTGGGTGGATCACCTGAGGTCAGGGGTTCTCTACTAAAAATTCCAAATTAGCTGGGCATGGTGGTGTATACCTGTAGTCACAGTTACACAGGAGGCTGAGGCAGGAGAATCACTTGAACCTGGGAGGCGGAGGTCGCAGTGAGCTGAGATCATGCCATTGCACTCCAGCCTGGGGAACAAGAGCGAAACTCCATCGAAAAGATATATATATGATATGTATATATATACACACACACACATATATACACATGTATTTTTTAACTGTTCTGGAGATTCCCCCGTTATTTTTCAGCTCTGTTTAATTTGAATTCCATAGCATTAAAAACTGAATCCCATCGTTTTTGATCTCCAGTTTATGCCTGCACTAAGTGGGGAGATTCTATAAGCATGCTAAAAGCTTACCTTGTCTCCATTTCATAGAGAAGATCTAACTCAATGTTTGTCTAACATAGTCCCAAACAAGTGTCCTCAATTCATATGTAACCATGGCCAGGTTTTACAAGGAGACAGCAGTCACATCAAAACTACCTACATATGGCATCAGAATCAATAAATGCAAATACATATACTACTTGAGGCAAAGGGGAATTATATAGATCCTGCGGAGAATTTTAAATCTAAAATCTATCTTTTTCATGGCCATTCAATAGCCATTTTGTGAGTAGGAGAAAGAACAGTCTAAGTGAGAAAGAGTATATGCCAAGTTCCCTGTAAAGACTATTAGAGTTTGAGGAACTGGAAAAACCTAGGGTGACTGGATTGTAAAGAGAAAGGAGGGGAGTAATAGACTGGGAATCAGACAAAAGCATAATTATGGAATTATGAATTACTTATAGATTTTTAGATTTCTGGCTTGAATAAGTGAACTATAGTATAGTTTTCTAAGGTAGAGATGAGTGGGAGAGAGAGAGATGGCACAGATTTTAGGAGAGAAAAGGGTTCTGTTTTAGATACGTCAAGTTTGAGATGTCTGTGAACTACCCAGCTGAAAATGTCAGGTAGGGTATGGAGGTCTGGATATTAGGGAAAAAGTCTCAGCTAAAAGCATACATTTAGAAGTCATCAGTATAATGATGGCCTTAACATGCGGGGAAAGGAATGAAGTCATCCCTGAGAGAGTGCGTAGATAGAGAGAACAAGAGATGGGGGCAATTACAAAGGAGGTTGGAAAGAAGGAGACTTTGGGGTGATCAGAAGGGCAGAAAAATGGTGACAGAAGCCAAAAGAGAGGAAGCAAAAAAGGAAGTTGAAAAAAGGCTATCCACATGATGACAAAGATGAGGACAAAGAGTTGTCTTATGGATTTAGCAACATGTCAATCACTGACTAGAGCAATTATGATGAAACAATAAACCCTACTTCAGTAAGCCAATGAGTAAATTGGATGTAAAGAAAAGAGAATAGTGATACTCTAAATTGCAAGCTCCATAAGTGAGAGGGATTGTATGTCTGGTGCTTCTTGTGATTCTCCAGTGTCTAAAATATTTCCTGACTCATAAATAAAGTAGGTGCCAAATGAATCATTGTTAATTGGCTGAAAAAATGTTATAAATGTCAACTAAAGTATTCAGTTCAGTTGTGAGAATTTTCTGGCCAAATTAACCTTCTAATATGTTGGCATTGAGGCAGTTGATAGAAGAGTTCATCTTGTGTTGGGCTTTGCCAGGAGAATGACAGAGAAAGAGGATGGCAAGTCTATGTAAGATATTTTCAATGAGCAACCATAGCAATGCTCTATGGAAACTGGGCAGACTAAAAGGAGAAAAAAATGGTAGGGGACAATAGATTACAGGTCTCAATGCTGTTGAAGAATCCTGGAATTGAGGGAAGTTGTATAAGGGATATGGAAAACGAAAGGTTTTATCAGAGAGTAGAGTTTTTTTAAAGTTAACATTTCAAAAGTGGTATATTTTCTCAGGTGTGGTCCTGGGTGGCTGAGGTGAGATCACATGTGATCAGATCAGAGAATAGAGGGTATGAGGCAGTTTCTCTGTATGGATGTTCAAGTCGTCCAGAATAATCATAGGATCTGGGAAAGAGAAAATTCTTTGGAATCAAGAAATAAGGCCTTTGATAAACAAAATGAACAAGGGGTCAATAGATGAAAGCAGTGGGCTGAGGAACAGGATGGCATAACTAAATGTCATGCATCTCAATGGAGTAAAGTGTACGTGTGTGTGTGTGTGTGTGTGTGCGTGCGTGTGAAAGAGAGAGAGAAAGCAATGACAGTGGAGAGTACACAACTCACATATCTCAGAGATATGTGAGTAATAATGGATAAAATTAGACTAGCCCTGAGTAGGCTACAGAGCAGTGGCCTCCAGAGAAATCCAGGCTTCAGTTGGAACAAAGTGATACAGAAAGGATGGTTTCAAGAAAAGGCAGAGGATAGAGAAGAGTTGAGCAAAGAGCAGGGGTCCCAGAGGGCACCCTGCTCCTAGAAGGGTTCAGAAAAGAGGGACAAGCCAGGTGGCTGGGGCAGAATGAGATAGAAGTATGATTCTGCTGATGATGAGTGACCAGGGAGAACAGACAGCTAGCAGGAACTGAGAGAATCAGGATGCATGGCGATATCAGAATCATCTCTGAAAGGAAGTGTGAGCTGTGGTCCCAATTATTTTTTTTCTAACTATGATATGGGTAAAATGCTGTGTGGGGGCTGGCAGGTTCTTCTGAGAAAGTTACCTGCAGTGGCACGGTATTTCAGGACCACAAAATTTTTAAGTGTTTCTTTGGAGTAATGTTTTGACAACAGTTTCTGAAGTTTTGTTGCACCATTTCTGTAGGTAGAGAATCCAAGGTGGTTCTGTTCTGGATCAGGGCTTCTTCTGAGAATGTAATCAAGGCACAGGTCAGGGATGTAGTCTTCTGAAGACCAGACTGAAGGAGGACCACTTCTGGACTCATGCACTGGGTTATTGGCAGGTATCAGTTCCTTGCGGGCTGTTGGCCATCTGCTTCAGTTCCTCACCATGTGGGCCTCTCCATAGGCCACCTGACTGTCCCAATAATGGCAGATGATATCTCTCAGAGTGATCCAAGAGACAGAGATCAAGACAAAAGGCATCATCTTTTATAACCTAATCTTGGAAGTGACATGCCATTACTTCTATCATATTCTGTTGGTCATACAAATCAACTCCAGTACAATGTGGGAGGGGAACACACAAGGACATGTGTACCAGGATGCAGAAATTATTGGATACTTTTCTGGAGACCAGCTACCCTAGTATACCCTCTCTCTGGTCCTTAATGATTAACATTTTTCCCTTGTGCAAAATATACTCACCAACTCTAAAACCCCCAAAATCTTATCTCATTATAATATCAGGTCAAAGTCTGGAATTTTTTCATCTAAGTCAGACATGGGAAATAATGAGGCTTGACAGATTCAGTTCCCCCAAGTATCTTTCCCCTTATCTATAGATTTGAAACGCCTATTCCATAACAGGAAGACATGAACAAGGTAACTACAGTAGGCATTCCCATTCAAAAAGGGGGAAAATGAGAGACACACAGAAGTCACTAATCCATAGATGTTCTGAAATCAGACAAGAAAATATTAGAAGTTCCTTCATCAGGACTCAGTATTATCTGCCCAGGAATCATTCTCCATGGCTTTTGGTTCTGCTTTCAGAGCCCCTGGTATAGCCAGACAATTTCCTGCTGTTTCCCAGGTACAATGAAGCTCACAGCCTAGAACATTAGAGAATAAAAAAAAAAAAAAAAAAAAAAAAAAAAAAAAATCCTCCTGATGAGTTTTCCTCTACTCCTCAGCCACCTCTCTTTCTTTAGTTCCCTTCCCTCCCCTACCGATATGTTACTATAGGTGCTTACCTTGTTTGGAGAAAAAAGTAAAACTGATGGAAGGAGATTTGGAGTATTGTTTTAATTTCTTAGCTCCTTAATTTTTGTGAAAACTTTTCTTGGATTAAGATTTAGCCTGAGACACTGCCTGACTCCCATGGTATAGAGAATGCCATAAAGACAAGAACATCTTCTAACAGTCTAACAACCAATGCTTTCCATCCTAACTTAGAATAACCCAAGAGCTGCCACTACACGGTGGGAGAATGGGTCCATTTGTCCGCTGTAAGAAGAAAAAAATCCTCATTGGACAGTCTGAGATGAAGCAATCAAATGACAATTCATGAATGCACCTCCACTGACTTGCATGGGCATTCTTTAGATAGTGCTTACCCAACACTACAGTTTCACACTTCCAGGACACATCATAATCTATTGTAAAAATAAATAAAAGTAACAAACAAAAGCAATGTAACAAAAGAGCAAAGAAGGCAGAGATTATATTACATTACCCAAAGGTAGTTGCTACTATCAGGGCCTCAGGCAAAATCACAGAGTCAATCTTCATCAGACACATCAGAGATCTTTGATCCTCAAATAACTGTGATCCTTTCTCCTAAGTCTGGGCTCTTCTCCTCTGCTCATGAAAATAAGTTTTTCTTTCCTCGCTCTGGGTGTCCAAGCTTTCCCTCCCCTATGTCATTGCTTCAACGCGTCCACTGATCTTTCTTAATTTGTCCCATATTTTTCACCTTCAATAGATTTCTTGTGTATATTTGTTTAATGTTGAATAAACTCATTTATCTAGTGAACACAATTTTGAATCACATCTTTCTCAAGCATTTAAACAACTATTACAAATTTAGTAAATAATTTACCTTGATTTTAACTGCTCTTATATATGCGCCATGGTTACTTTTCAATATTGCTAATGTTTGAAATAACAAAGCATATACAAATATAAAAGTTATAAACTCAATTAATTATTTTAAATGTCAACATCATAGGTCTAACTCATTTCTTTATTATTTCTTTACTTTTATTATTATACCTTTCTAGCGTAACTACTAATTTTCATTTATTTCCAGGGTTGCAGACCCCAAAACAGAAAGATTATCATCTTTGACCAGTCAAGTTAAGGTACTTTAATTATAGATGAATTCATTGTTGGCCAGGGCTGGATTTAGATTACTGTTCCCAAAGCAAATCAAACCCAGGCCACTGGTCACCCAATTTAGTTTGTTTTTATTAGTAAATCACATTTGCTACATACATCAATAAGAGTAGAAAGTTCACACACTTTGTATAGGCTTCAGTTTCTTGCAACTTTGATACTCTACCTAAAATGATACATTTATAAGTCTTGTTTGGTTAACATTATATAACCTATCTTTTTCTGTTTTAATGAAATATTTATTTAGACTTGTCATTATGAAGTAGTGACTTGATCTGTTAGAATAATCAAAAATTTATGTTTACCTTATAATATTGCTTGAAATTAGCAGGGCCACATTGAAATTTTATCTCCAAGAAATGAGGGATTGAATCTTTAAGATCAGATCTTTTCTTAAAAATATTTGGTTAACGTATTATCCAGTAACATACTGTTGATCTTCTTCCTCTTCTTTCTCCCTCTATATATGCTTTTTTTCTTTTCAAATCAATTTTTTAAATTTATGAGAGTAAGATTTACTCTTTTCCATTTTTAGACTTCTATTACCCAAAAATTACTTCATATTGCCCCTTTGTAGCCAACCTCTTCTCTGACTCCCAAGTCCCAGGAAATTGCTGCTCTGTTTTCTTACCCAGTATGCCACATAAATGGACTAACACAGTATTTAGCTTTTGAATTCTGGCTTTTTCTCACACAATACAATGCACTAGAGCTCCATCCATGGCATTGCATCTATCAGTAATGTGTTCCTTTATATCACTCAGCAGCATCCAATCTATGGAGGTACCATAGCTTGTTTATCCATTTACCAATTGAAAGACATTTGAATAGTTTCCAGTTTTGGTGATTTTGAATAAAACCACTATAATTGTTTTCATATGCTTTGTGCAAATTTGAGTGTTCATTTTTCTTGGGTAAATACCTGACATTGGTCTAGATGTATCACATGTCAATTGTATGTTTAACTTTAGAAGAAACTGCTAAGCTATTTTCCAAATGCTATGCTATCTGCATTCTCTCCAGCAATTTATGAGAGCTCCAGTTGCCTCAGAACTTTAGATAAGTAATAGTATACCTTTCCCATGTAATTTTCTTTTCCTAATGACTAATTACATTTAGTATCTCTTCACATGAACCTTCTTTTGATTTTAAGCTCCATTAATACAAGGCTTCCATGTTAATGCTAAACACTGAATCTTCAACACTTAGTGATTTTCAATAAATACTTGTTGAATGCAGGAATGACAGAAACATTATTTTCAAGAAGAAGTTACCGAACCGGTCTTTAATTCAGGTCTTTCTAGTGAAGACTTCACAAAAATTGCAGAAATAAAAAAACAGGAAATGAAAAGAATGCCTAAACTACAAAGGTTCCTTGCTTCAAGGTAGATAGAGTAAGGGGAAAAAAGCAGAACCTTGAAGCCAGGACATGGTCACTGCAACCACACCAGAAGACTGGGATGGAGATGAGCAATCACACTCAGCAATGTGAAGCTGCCAAAACAAGGAGGTGCACAGTGGCAACCAATCTTGCTTCAGCAATATAAATCTAAACTCCTCAAAGGCCAGTCCAGTGCAAGTCTTCCCTCTCCTCCTCCTCTTTCATTTCCTCCTTCTTGTCTTTTTCACTATCATCCCAAACACTTATTGAACAATGATGATATGCCAGCACTGCCCTATCAGTACTTTGCATAGAGTAAGTGACAGAGTCTTCACAACTCTAAAAGGTATGTACTATTATTTTCATTGTGCAAATAAATAATTAAGGCTTACATCATGCTGAATGTCATAGCTGGCATTCACAACTGATTTCAAAACTAAATCTCAAAGTCTGCTCCGTCAAACACTGAAGGCCATGCTACTCTACTTTATACAGCCATCTGCTCAGTGAGATCTCTTTGCTAGTCTCCTAATCATCTTTCACTCTGTAGTAATTCACTTCTGGTTTTCCCATTTCCTTCCACACAAGGATCCAAGGCCAGCCTACTGCACAGATCAATTAGGTAATGTGATTTCAAGGAGACTGGGAAGACACAGATGTCCTAAATTCTCCCTGACCCAATGGTTGATACATACTTCATTCTTTTCACTCAAGATTTGGATCTATGTTTAACTGCAAGGTTGCCAGAAAAAGGTAATAACTTAGGTGCTTATAAAGTTATTATAGGTGAAAAAGTCTGAGAGGAGGTTTTGATTACAGTGAAAGAAACATGAGAGCAGTGAGTACTTGAGAGAAAAAAGATGTAGGAGAAAAGATGCCAAATAGGAAGACTAGTTTCACCAACAACACAGAATTGGATATGCATTTAGTAAATAAATGAATACGTAAAAGATAACCTTGATGCACCTCTCGAATTTAGCCCCCTGGGAACTCTAGCTCTTCTTGTGCTCACACTCTTTCTGGCAAAGTGACAGGCTAAGGAGCCTCCCTGCCATCAGTACTCCCCTGCATCTTAACCAATTAGGAAACACTGACAAATGATGATTCTTATCCAGTATGAAAGCTGAAAAAGTAATTGCCAGGTGATCCACTATTTGCATCATCTTTGATTCCCCTGAATTGAATATAGTGCTGTTCAAAGAGATCATCAAATGATTTTGAGTAGTTGAGATTCAATGAAGTCCAACATATTTTTCCTCCAGCACTTTCCTCTTAGTTTATGTGATCAAATATGCCAAAGTAAAACAAATTAGTGGAATTTGTTTAAACAGAGGGTTGAAAATACAGAGCAACTAGCTGGATCAAGTCCTTTACCCATCCCAACCCCAAGGGTTTAAGGATCAAGCCAGCTCACAGGAGGGGCAGACATACAGTCCATACTGATGTGGAGACTGTGATGTTAGTGGGTCATGGCTGTGGGACCAGAAACCAAAACTGGAAAGCTTGGGCGTGAACTGGAGCCAAACTAGGCACATCCACATCTTTTACAACATCTAACTGCTTGTACACTAGAATTCAGAAGTCACTCATCCAGACCCTTTTCACAATATTATCCTTTCTGTATAATATTGACAGGGACAAATAGAATAACCAGGGAATAGTAATGTAACCAACCAAAAGCAGGCACTAGAGAGTGAAGTTTGAAGAAGAAAATGAGTTTTGTACATGTTTAATAGGAAATTTTGGTTGAGTAGTCACACGAAGATGTCTAGTAGAGAAATTAGTGCAGAGATGTTTTTAAAAAGTGATTGGGCCTGGACGTTTAGGAGTTATCAGCATATACGTTGTAATTAAAACCACTCTAGGCCAGTTCTGTCTTACCCAGGGACTAATTACCCTTGCTGAATTCATCAAACAGTAGACTCGTTTATTCTCCAGTCCTTGCATTGGATCCCTGATCCGTTTATGGTACCTCAGCTCCTCTATTGGTCCCTTATTGCCTTCATTATTCTAAGACTGGGTTACCTTCTTTTGCTCTTTCTGGTCCCTTCCTAACTTCTGCTAACTCTGCCCTATGTGGGATGAAGACTAGTCTTTATACTTGTTCCTTGTATATTTGATCATCAGTATGATGTGGCCATTGTTTGACCCTTGCTGCTACAAAGAATTGTATTGATTGCCACGCCTCATGTAAGGGTCACACTGATCATCTGGGCATCCTTGCTAGAGCTTCTTTTGAAGCCCTCTCTAGGGCCTATAGCTGTCTGATCTCTGATTCTATGTTCACCAAGCTGCCACACCAGAAATATATTGGTTATCATATAAAGACCTAACTGATAATATCTCACCCAGCTATGATCATCATATACAAAATACTAAGGTATTTTGTTTACACAGGCTCAGCCTCCCTCTGTTTATCCAGGATGGGTTTTTTGTTTGTTTGTTTGTTTGTTTGTTTCTGCCTCTCTGTGATACTCAATGCTTACTCCAATTCCCCTTCTCATTTCTTTTTATCTGACTCTGTCTCCCACTTCTCCTATAACAATAAAGCTGATTCTCCTCCTTGTAGCATCTGATAAGTCCCCTTAGCTCTGTGATAGCCATCTACAACTTTAGGTTGGGATTACCAGGAAAAAACCTCCCAGATGGAGACCTTCATGCTGGAGGTTTATTGGGAGTGCTCTGTGGAACAACACTCGTAAGGAAGTAAACGAAGTAAGACTGGCTGCGCTACCCCAGAGGGAGAAATTGAACTGTGAAGCTCTTATAACAGGGATCTCAGCCAATCATGCAGGAGCCCTGAAGTTGGAATGGCACTTCTGAGTTATCCAAACTGGGACAGGGCAGGGCCTGTGAGACGCGTATCAACCAGTCATTGGATGTAGGCTACTTCCAGGAAGAGGAAAACACCTTGGGCAAAGGAGGTTCTTTCAGCTAACAGCCATTGCAGGGAGAAGAACTCACCCATGAGTACGGGCAGCTGGGGGAATGAGTGCTCACTATTGGAAAGAAATTTGGTGCAACACTGCCTTCACCACATCTGCACTAATGTGATGAATGCAGCCTAAGTTCTCCTTTGTTTCAAATAAATACAGATTCACTTCATATAAAAGCCTTCCCTGACTCTCCTTCTTCCTCAAGTATTGCCCTACTCAAATATATATGTGTATACATGGCAGCCATAATGATCATTGTGTGCAGGAATAGGACCTACCAAGTGAAGTCCATGGATACAGAAATCAATAAGCTGTTTAATCGCTATGGCTGTTTCATTCTAAGCCTTTCTAGTCTACTGGGAAAACCCAGCTGCTATTAACAGACTATAACAGATACATCAAATCTATTACAGATAATTTTAGTAAAAGTTAATATACTTCAATTTAAAAAAGAAACCTTCAAGGACCCCAAAAGTCCATCTAGTAAACATGGTCATCCTTATACATTAAAATTTTTAACTAACTTTTTCAATATAAAAATGTTTATGTTCTCTATAAAATGTCCACTTATCCCACTTTTTGAGTAAGAAACAATCTTCCTCAAATTGACATTCTGGTTACCATAAGAAAAAAGTACTAAGAAAAAAAAGAAAAAAGAAAAAAGTACTAGGATTACTGTCAGGAAACCTAGGTTTGAGACCAAGCTAAACATAGTTATTAACTGTGTGATCTCACACAAGTTAAAATCCATTTTGAACCTAAATTTTTCTCATATGTAAAATGGTAATAATAATGAAATCTACTTCATAAAATTAACCAGAAAATTGAGCATCATTAATAATACCAAAAAGTAATATTGATTTATTATAGCTTTCCAGTTATTCCGTGAATTGCATTACAAATATTTTCTCATTTTAAGCCGTATAAGGATCTAAATAAGTATGTATTATTATTATCTCTACTTTGAAGAAAAAGCAAGATGAAACTTGCAACGATTAAGTAGCTTCCCTAAGGCCACAGAGCTAATAATCATCACTTCTGTGAAACTCCAAAGACCGTGATTTAATTCTCTTTTGCATTCCTTTTGTAAAAATATACCTGAAAGTGTTGTAAAACCACAAAGCTCCATTTTAAATGTTACTTCATTTTGTCATTTGTTGTTGTTGAACTTTTTATCGCTGGGCCTGTCTCTGAAGTGAGAAGGTTATTTGTGCAGATTGCATCTGGTCAATCAAACTATTTGTATAACTCATCCCTGGAGCTGTGCCCTGGTAAGTGAGAGGAGGTGGAGACAGAATTCTCTGGTACCTGAAAAGAATATGTAAGTCTAATTACATTTGCTGGCACTATATGACGGCAAAGTCATTCCCAAAGTCCAATAAATCAACTGCAAACAGAAGTTTTAGCATCTTAGTAATTCTTCTAAGATTGAGGGCATATCATGTGTTTTAACTACTTCTCAGTGATGTATTTGTAGATTAGTGAACGTCCAATGATATTAAAGTCTTAGTCCTTTTTGTAAATTCAGACAGGCTCCACTCTCTAAAGATATGTTGTTATTCCAGTGATGTCACAGGGTAAGCTCAGCCTAGTTCCTTTCTTAATTACTCTATTTCACTGTGCCAAAAGAAAAAAAAAATCTGTTTCAAAATATATCAGAACTCAGTCCAAAATATAAGCTATTCACCTGTAAAAATAGGGTTGAAAAGATTTTGGAGAAATGTAATTGCATTTTTTTAAGACACACAAAAAAAACTTTAATTGCTGACTTTATTTTTCCAAGGTCTCTGAGAACTCAAAAGAGGGGCTAAACAGATTCTGGACTTTATAAAAGAAATTAACTGCCCAGATTAATATATTGTTTGCCAAGTTTCAGTTTAGAGTGAATTTTTACAACCAAGTTATAAAACTCCTGAAAATACCATGGGGACTTAGAGTGGAAAAGCTCAGAGAACTCCAATATATCTGATGATAACCTAAGAGCCAAAAACACATGGTGAGATTGCTATCCCAAATGGTGGAAAAGGGACAGAGTCAGTTCATATGGTAAAATAAATGATATATTTTACGGTGTTCATATATTTTGAAAGGCATGCCATAGGGTATTGTGTAAAACTTTATTTGGATCTGTGGGAGACTGAATGACTCATTGCTGGTAATGGGATACAGAGCTCTCTGCTTCAGGGCCACCAGTACAAATCTTCCCTGGGAAGAAAGCGATATAAAATTGTTACAATGGATCAACTTTTGTTTAATCCCCCTTGCCATTTACCCCTGCACTCCACACTCTCCATGCCTTCCACAGGCTTCCGGTCTTGGGGATAAAAGATGCATTGATAATTGAACATAGAGATATTTTTAATGAAGTAAAAATTAATGCTTCTCATTTATTTCCTCTCTAAATCAGTTAATAAATAAGTTGGAAACTTTAACAAAGACCTTAGGAAACCAATGTCATATATCACAACCAATTAGCAAATGTTCAGTGGATCTCCTTAGTGCTTAAAAAAATCAGCATAAAATACAAGGACGGTGTCCATCTAATGAAACCTTGTATAAAGAATGAGATGGAATGTTTTTCCGTTTGTTTGTGTCCTCTCTGATTTCCTTGGGCAGTGGTTTGTAGTTCTCTTTGAAGAGGTCCTTCACTTTCCTTGTTAGTTGTATTCCCAGGTATTTTACTCTTTTTGTAGCAATTGTGAAGGGGAATTCATTCATGATTTGGCTCTCTGCTTGCCTGTTGTTGGTGTATAGGAATGCTAGTGATTTTTGCACATTGATTTTCTAGCCTGAGACTTAGCTGAAGTTGCTTATCAGCTTAAGAAGCTTTTGGCTGAGACATTGGGGTTTTCTAGATATAGGATCGTGTCATCTACAAACGAAGATAATTTGACTTCCTCCTCCCTGTTTGAACGTGCTTTCTTTCTGTTGCCTGATTGCTCTGGTCAGAACTTCCAATACTATGTTGAGTAAGAGTGATGAGAGAAGGCATCCTTGTCCTGTCCCAGTTTTCAGGGGGAATGCTTCCAGCTTTTGCCCATTCCTTATGATATTGGCTGTGAGTTTTTCATATGTGACTCTTACTAGTTTGAGGTATGTTCCTTCGATACCTAGTTTATTGAGAGTTTTTAACATGAAGGGATGTTGAATTTTATCTAAGGCCTTTTCTGCATTTATTGAAATAATCATGCAGTTTTTGTCTTTAGTTCTGTTTATGTGATGAATTACATTCATTGATTTATGTATGTTGAACCAACCTTGCATCCCAGGGATGATGCTAACTTGATCATGGCAGATAAGCTTTTTGATGTGTTGCTGAATTTGGTTTGCCAGTATGTTATTGAGGATTTTTGCATCGATGTTCATCAGGGATATTGGCCTGAAGATTTTTTTGTTGTTACTGTATCTCCGGCAGGTTTTGGTATCGGTATGATACTGGCCTCATAAAACGAGTCAGGGAGGAGTCCCTCTTATTCGGTTTTTGGAATAGTTTCAGTAGAAATAGTACCAGCTCTTCCACAACCTACAGAATAAGAGAAAAAATTTGCAATCTATCCATCTGACAAAGGTCTAATGTCCAGAGTCTGCAAGGAACTTAAACAAATTTACAAGAAAAAACAAACAAGCCCATTAAAAAGTGTGCAAAGGACATGAACAGACACTTTTCAAAAGAAGACATTCATGTGGCCAATAAACATATTTTAAAAAGCTCAACATCATTGATCATTAGAGAAATGCAAATCAAAGCCAGATGAGATGCCATCTCAGGCCAATCAGTATGGTGATTATTAAAAAGTCCAGAAACAACAGATGCCGGCGAGATTGCAGAGATAAAGGAATGCTTTTACACTGTTGGTGGGAGTGTAAATTAGTTCAACCATTGGAGACAGTGTGGCCATTCTTAAAGACCTAGAAGCAGAAATATCATTTGACTCAGTAATCCCATTGCTGGGTATATCCCCAGAGGAATCTAAATCATCCTATTATAAAGATACATACATACACATGTTCACGGCAGCACTATTCACAATAGCAAAGACATGGAATCACACCAAATGCCCATTAATGATAGACTGGATAAAAAAATGTGATGCGTATACACCATGAAATACTCTGCAGCCATAAAAAGGAACAAGATCATGCCCTTTGCAGGGACAAGGATGGAGCTGGAAGTCATTTTCCTCAGCAAAATAACACAAGAATAGAAAACCAAACACTGCATGTCCTCACTTATAACTGGGAGCTGAACAATGAGACCACATGGACACAGGGAGGGGACTATGCACACTGGGCCTGTCAGGGGTAAGGGTGAGCATCAGGAAGAACAGTGAATGGATGCTGGGCTTAACACCCGGGTGATGGGTTGATCTGTTCAGCAACCATCATTGCACACATTTACCTATATAACAAACCTGTACATCCTGCACATGTACCCTAGAACTCAAAAGTTGAAGAAAAGAAAAAGAACGAGGTAATAACTAAACTGAGTTTGTAAAAGCAATAGGAACAAAGAAAATACATTCACAGGGCGGATTCTATGGATTGAGTATTCCTACTTACATAACATTGAAATCTCACCACAACCCTCTGAGATACAGGTATTTTTCTTACATGTTGGCAGATGGAGAAACTGGAGCTTAAAGAGGTTGAGTTGCTCAGGCTTCACAGATAATAAGAGATAGGGCTGAGAATCAAACACAGATCTGTATTATTCTAAATCTTGTCTCTGTTTTCACCGTCAGCCGTTGAGGGCATGCTGAAGACATAAAATAACAGCAATATGTTCCCAGCAAATTAAAAGAATTATGCTGCCAATGAATGTCCATGCTCGTTTTTCAAATACAGGTATTCTACCCTTACGGGTCATCTCTCTACCAAAAATTTGAAGTGCTTTAAGAATCTGATTCTGGATGTTCCATGGGAGCATACCCCCATAATGATGAAACCATGCCTCCTATTCTAGTAATGGGAAAGCTTTAGCAGCAAATCTAGCATAGGTGACACCTGAAGAAGATCATTTTTAATACTCCCTGCTCTATATGATCAAATTTTCTTATTGAAAATCATAAATGTATACAACCAGTAACTAATAAGGAAAGTTTAGGGAAACTGAAACATCGGCAAAAGGTAAAATTTAGGTAACTATTAATTTTTACCACTGATGCACATTTTATGTTTTGATTTGTTCTTTGGTTTTAAAACAACTGATAATTTATAATTAAATTTTACAGATGTTTTATCTCAATAAAATATTTCATGTATGAACTAAAACTTGTACTTGCCAACCAAAAACTTTGTATTTAATGTTTCAAATTTTAAACACAGATTTAAAACTCAAATTGGTCACATAAGATGATAGAATTGAAATAACTCAGATTCCAATCCTCCATTATTACATTTTCTCACTGTTTATTTCAAATCTACTGTTTAAAACACAGGAATATGTAGTACCATAGGGATTGGAGACACAAATAATGCCTAAAGAAAATTCAACATTCTAATCTCTAACAAACTTCATCTCAAAACATGTATAGTTAAGACCATATGTGTTATGGAACTAGCTGAATAACTGGGAGTTCTCCAAATTAACTTCCATGTAAAAAACAATGCTCATTAGAGGATAATAAAAATGTGCTAATTTGAAGCTTACATACATATTATTAAAATTTACAATTATGATTGCTTAGAACTTAGACAAACAAAATTTTTTGAGGAAGAATTATTCTGTTACCAGCTTTGTTTAGAATTGCCAGCACATGGTTATAATGAAAACCACTCTACTTTTAGCAAGCTTTATTATTCTTTCCAAGTTCTCTCCAGGCCCTGCACCCAGGACAGATGGTGCTCATTGCCCCCACCTTTAGTGTGCCACTAGCTCAGTCACTTTTTCAATATTGACGTACCAAAAATATCTAGAATGGAATGACATCTCCTCTGAGGCAGGGGATAATTAACTCGTCCCCACAAAGTATAAATAATCTCTTTCTTCACAAAATAAATATGTTTTTCTGACACTATCTGACATTTCCATCCAGTGTGCTTTTGAAACTGTACGCTCTTGTTTTTGTTTTTTGGGTGTTTTTTTTGTTGAAACAGTCTCACTCTGTCACTCGGGCAGGAGTGCAGTGGTGCAATCTCAGCTCACTGCAACCTCCACCTCCTGGGTTCGAGCAATTCTCATGCCTCAGCCTCCCGAGCAGCTGGGACTATGGATGTGTACCACCAATTCAAGCTAATTTTTTTTTTTTTTGGATTTTTTGGTAGAGATGGCGTTTCACCATGTTGGCCAGGCTGGTCTCAAACTCCTGACCTTGAGTGATCTGCCCTCCTTGGGCCTCCCAGAGTTCTGGGATGACAGGTGTGAGCCACCGTGCCCAGCCAGAAACTACATGCTCTTAATCACCACTTCCAAGAACAAATGATGGAAACAAGTGACTGCTTGTTGTTTGTTTGTTTGCTTGTTTGCTTGTTTTTGTCATCTTAGTGACATGCCTGAATTGCAACAGAGACAACATGCCTACATAACAGCAAGAGTAGGATAATAAAGAGCAGATGACATGCCAGCCATGCGATATAAGGACATCTCAAGCAATTGCCCATCCAGGAAGGGTTGAGGAAAGTCCAAGCCTTTAGGGTCATATTAACATTTCACTTTAAGTAAAATTTGTACCACAATGTGAACATATTTGCTAGCTATTTTGCTGGAAGTCATGCCCAGCACAATAAAAAAATAAGGGGTAACATGCAAGGTATGTTATATAACCAACAAATGAACAAAGATTCTATTATCTATAAAACACAGCCATGTGTCTATCACCAGGGTCAATACTTACCATGTCTGAAAGGTACCAAAAGTCAAGAAAGATGGCATAGAAAACTATCATACCAAATGAAAACCTATTATTAGAAACAGGAAACTAACAATAGTTATTCAGAAAGGAAGCCCACCGACATTTGTCCAACACTGACATTCTCGCAGTCAGCTTTTACACCCCACACATGAATTGACTCCTGTTCTACAGCACATGAAAAACACACCTTTGTATCTAACCTTGTCTAAAAAAATTATCTTACATAACATACTACCTGCAATACACACACACACAAGCAGCAGCTAAAACAACAGGACTTTAAAAGTAGCTAGAGTCCGTCTAAAAACTTCTTCTCTGTAGTAAATATTGTCTCTGTAGGTGATATTGTGACAATAACTTTTAAATTAAGCTAATTAGTCAAGACTTTCTAACTGCCCTCAGCTAAATGCCTTAAAAGTTCTTTATTCTGGACATGGATTTTTATTTGGTTTCCATATCTCACTATGTTATCTGAAAAGATTCCACTTAATCATTTCTTTGAATGTTGCCTTCATCTTCACCATCTTGCATTAACTGAAATCAGCCACCACTTGAGGATATTATTACCTCTGCAGGGCATCCAAGGGGTATTTATTTTTTATACTTCACCCCACTTACCATTAAGTCTGTTTAAAAGAACCATATATACTTCTTGCTCTTAATTGCTTTTTCCAATGAACTATATTGTTTTAACTTTTATTTTAAGTTCTGGGTTACATGTGCAGGTTTGTTACACAGGTCAACTTGTGTCATGGGGGTTTGTTGTACAGATTATTTCATCAGCCAGGTATTAAGCCTAGTACCTACTAGTTATTCTTCCTGATCCTCTCCCTCCTCCCACCCTCCAACAGGCCCCAGTGTGTGTTGTTCCCCTCTATGTGTCCATGTGTTCTCATCATTTAGCTTCCAGTTATAAGTGAGAACATGTAGTATTTGGTTTTCCATTCCTGTGTTAGTTTGCTAAGAATAATGGCTTCCAGTTTCATCCATGTCCCTGCAAAATATATGAGCTTGTTCTTTTTTATGGCTGCATAGTATTCCATGGTGTATATATACCATATTTTCTTTATCCAGTCTATCACTGATGGGAATTTAGGTTGATTCCATGTCTTTACTATTGTGAGTGTTGGATGTGGTTTTATAATAGAATGGTTTCTATTTCTGTGGGTCCAATAAAGTATTTTTTATTGCTTTTTCCATTGCTTTTCATTGTTTTCAATGAGTGTTTTGTCCATTGCATTTTCTTCTGTTCTTCCACATCCCTAAAAATGTCCTGTTCCATTGAAACATTTGCCACTGGACTCTACTCCTGTGCCATGTTGCAGTCATCTACCATCCTTCGGGAGCCAGTCTTGTCATGATCTTCTGCTGATTTTCTTGTCACTCTTTCTCCTTCCCTGAATACTGGAGCATCTGGCCTACTGTGCTTCTCTCTGCTGCCTCCCTTGTCATCTTTGTCCAATAACCACAAATCAATGGAAATTCAATTCCTAGAAATTCCTTTACCTCCTCATCTCCAGTGACCTTGTCTTCTTTCTATACCAGGCCCACCACTCCATGTTCATACCAGTAATAACTACCTCTCCTCAAAAATGTCAATACTATGTTTATGCAATTTTTTGACTCCACCAGAACCTTAAAAATATTGACCAAATCACCATGTCTCTGTTTATTATCCTGTCGTATTTTCACTTACTTCTTTACCCACTTGTATTCTACTCAATGGACCATCATTATATCTATTCTCTTATATATACCTGAGCTCCTCCAACTGTCTTTTATTCTGTTGTAATTACTTACCAAATTTCTATTACTGGTTAAATAGGACTCTCCATCAAATCTCTGCTTTCATCCAGGTATCTGAAGAGGCAGAATAATATCACCATATGTTTATGTTCACAAACTCAAAGCTTCAGCACTGCTTAGCAATCCAACTGTATTGCTCTAATTAATTTCTTTCCTACTTCTGAGACAACTCATCCATACCTTCACTTTCATTCTCAAAATGCTAACATCTTGTATCCCCCTTATCACTCTCAGCTGTTGATCTTCCTTCTCAGTTCAAGCAGCAACCAGAAAAATGAACCAGTGTCTTAAAAAACACAATCTGCCAAAACTCAAGAAGAAATAGGTAATCTGAATAGGTCTATATCTATTTTAAAAATCAAATCAATATTTAATAATCTTTTAGAACAGAAAGTACTATTCACTAGTGAATTCTACCAAAAACTTAAGGAAGAATGTTTTTTGGTTTTGTTTGTTTGTTTGTTTTTGTTTCTTTGTTTTAGATGGAGTCTCGCTCTGTCAGGCTGCAGTGCAGTGACACGATCTTGGCTCACTGCAACCTCCACTTCCTGGGTTGAAGCAATTCTCCTGTCTCAGCCTCCCAAGCAGCTGTGACTATAGGTGCACACCACCACGCCCAGCTAATTTTTGTATTTTTAGTTGAGACAGGGTTACACCATGTTGGTCAGGCTGGTCTTGAACTCCTGACCTCAGATGATCCACCCGCCTCGGCCTCCCAAGTGCTGGGATTATAGGCATGAGCCACCACACCCAGCCTAAGGAAGAAATTATACAGTTCTCTGCAATCTCTTTCAGAAGGTAGACGAAATACTCCCTAACTCATTCTGTGAGGCTAACAATACCCTAATTCCAAAACAATGCAAAAGCATTACAAGAAAACTACAGACCAGTATCTCTTATGAACAGAAATGCAAAATTCTCAGTAAAATACTAGCAAATCGAATACAACAATATATAAAAGTAATTATACAGCATGAACAAATGGAATGTAGCCCACGTCTGCAAGGCTGGTTCAACATTTGAAAATCAATTAATTTAATCCATCATATCAAGAGGCTAAAGAAAAAATAACAAGATTGTATTAATAGATGCAGAAGATAATTTGACAAAATCCAATGCCCACTCTTGATAACTCACTGAACTAGGAATAGAAGGGAAATTTTTTAACTGAATAAAAAAATCTACAAAACAAATCTTACTGCTAATATCATATGTAATAATGAGAAACTCAAAGCTTTCCCATCAAGACAGAGAACAAGACAAAGGTGTACCCTCTCATCAGTGCTTTTCAACATTGAACTGTAAGTCCTAGCTAATAAGACAAGAAAAGGAAACAAAATGCATATAGATTAAGAAAGAAGTAAGCAGTAATAAAAATTTCTTTGTTCACAGGTGACATACTCATTTATGTAGAAATTCCAGAAAAAGTAACAAAAAAAACTGGAACTAATAAGTGATTGTAGCAAGATGTCAGGATACAAGATTAATACACAAGAGTAAATTGCTTTTTTACAAACCAGCAATAAACAAGTAGAATTTGAATTTAAAATCACAATACCATTTAAATTATCACTCAAAAACGAAATAAGTAGAAATCTAACAAAATACATATAAGATTTATAAGATGAAAACTACAAAACTGTGATGAAAGAGGTCAAAGAAAAACCAAATAAATGGAAAAAAGTTATATTTATGGATAGGAAGACTAAATATTGTCAAGATGCCAGTTCTTTTCAATTTGATCTATACATTCAATGCAATGCCAATTAAAGTCTTGGCAAGTTTTTTGGGGGAGTATCAACAAACTGATTCTAAATTGTATATAGAGAGGCAAAAGACCCAAAATAGCCAACATAACATTGAAGAATAAAGTTGGAGGATTGACCCTATTTGACTTCAAGACTTAATATAAACCTACAATAATCGAGACAGTGTGGTATTGGCAAAAGAATAAACAAATAGACCTATGGAATGAAATTGAGATCCCAGAAATAGACCAACAAAACTATAGTCAATTGATCATTGACAAAGGAACAAAGGCAATAAAAAGAAGAAAAGATAGTCTTTTAACAAATGGTGCTAGAACAACTGAACATCTACATACAAAATACAGAAAGAATCTAGACACTGCCCTTCACACAATATAGCTTAAAAATAAAAAGAATCTAGACACTGCTCTTCCCAAAAACTAACTGAAAATGGATCACAAACCTATGTGTAAAATGTAGGACTACAAAACTCCTAGAAGATAAGATAAAAAAAAAAATTCTAGATCACCTTAGCTTCCGTGATGACTTTTTAGAGACAGCACCAAACGCATAATCCATGAAAGAAAGAATTGATAAGCTGGATCTCATTAAAATTAAAAATTCCTGCTCTGTGAAAGACACTATCAAGAGAATGATAACCCATAGTCTGGGAGAAACTATTTGTAAGGGACATATCTAATTATGGATTCTTACGCAAAATACACCAAGAACACTTAAAATTCAACAATAAGAAAACAATCCAATTTTTAAAAGGGGCCTTAACAGACCTTAATAGACACATTACCAAAGAAGATATGCAGATGACAAATAAGCATATGAAAAGTCGCTCCACATCATAGGCACCAGAAACATGCAAATTAAAACAATGAGATACCAGCATGATTTATAATCCTTTGGGTATATACCCAGTAATGGGATGACTGGGTCGAATGGTATTTCTAGTTCTAGATCCTTGAGGAATCGCCATACTGTTTTCCACAATGGCTGAACTAGTTTACAGATCCAACAGTGTAAAAGTGTTCCTATTTCTCCACATCCTCTTCAGCACCTGTTGTTTCATGACTTTTTAATGATTGCCATTCTAACTGGTGTGAGATGGTATCTCATTGTGGTTTTGATTTGCATTTCTCTGATGGTGAGTGATGATGAGCATTTTT